>NW_026939149.1:0-86897 GCF_032062105.1 Saccostrea cuccullata | reverse complement strand
TGTGATGATTTTCTGCAAAATCCCTGGATCTGAATCCAATTGAACTCAATCAGATTTTTATAAGGAATGTCAACCCCCTCCCCCTTTCAACACAATTTCAACGGATTGGAAAGATCTAGGCAGTATGTGTGCCAGCAGATGGGACAATCGTCTATTCAGAGGTACATTATATTTAATTTTACGCAAACATGAGGTTGGAATCAATTTAGAGAGAAATTCAAATTTCTCTGATTTAAAGTTATATTTTCTACTCCTGCGACACCACCTCGGATGCGTTATCAGTTTGAACAGTTTGATGGATTGTGCAATTGTCTTAATCGATTCCGGATTAGTCAGCATGGAGGTAAAAACCTGATATCCCAAACCGCGCACTGTAGTGCAGATAGGTCAATCCTTCTTTGAAGAGTTGCTTTGTGTTTTTTTAACTGAATGAACCAAATTTCGATAATTCACGGCTACAGAAACATACATTTAAATTGTAAATATGAGCCAGGGGCGGTCTCAAGGCCCGTGAGCTAGCCAGCTCAAGAGAATTACACGACTTTCAAGTTGGTCAGCAGACATCCATCCAAGTAGGCGACAGTGATTGACAATAATAAACTTTTACACCATCAATATCACCAGTTCACCAGCAATAATTAAATTTGGCACCACTGCAGTTTCTGGAACCCAGACATGAAATACTTGGCAAGTGCTGGGGTTCACCTGAAGACAGCAGCTGCGACCACCGGTTCATGAAGAAGTACCTTCAGAACATAAAAAGTGCTGCCCTCCATGCCTCCCGTCTGATTGGATGGGAGAATAATGATAAGTAGTACATTGCACATATGATGATAGATTGTTATGCATCAGTGTTTTCCGTTTATTTCAAAGTAAAGGGTTAGAGATCACAAAATCTCTGTGGATCTTACAACAAATTGTTATTCTAAAGCGACAATTTTGTCATTTAAAGCGGTCAATTTACCTGATTGCCGACTCTTAGGGAAAACACTGAATGCATGTGATAAAGATTCTGGCTAATGCCGCAATATGTCATGTCACATGTTACACAAAAATATGACATTATATTAGTGCTTATTTAATTTCAACGTAAACCTCGACATCTCTGCACATTATGTTACATGAATTAATGATTTGCTGTCAATGTCAGCACTGGTCAAAATTTTGGGAATCACCAATGGATTCCATCATATTATGTGAAGGCTCCAATTTGTTTTTCTTAATCTTCCCAATATCCAATGAAGGTTGGGACGATTTGTTTATTTATTAAAAAATGGTTGCCTATCAATGTTTTTTTTTTTTTGTATGTGAGGCTCCAGCTGTTTTTGTCAGTGTCAGTACTGGTCAATTTGGGAATCGTCAATTGATTCCAATTGATGTTGAGAATCGCCAATTAATTCCAATATGATTATGGGAATCGTCAATTGATTCCATCATATTATGTGTAGGCTACCGTTTGTTTTTCTTAATGCCCATATCTGATAAAGGTTGGGACGATCTGTTTCTTTATTTCAAAAAAGGAATTAGTTTTTCTTAATCTTCCCAATATATAATGAAGGTTGGGAGGATCTGTTTATTTATTTATAAGTTGTTTGCCTATCAATGTCTTTTTGCATGTAACTATGTGAAGGCTCCAGTTTGTTTTTCTTGATCTTCCATGTATCTAATGAAGGTTGGAAGATCTTTTTATTTATTTATAAAAAGAATGGATTGCCTATCACTTTTATGTCACAATTGTTGAATTTTATGATGAACATGATGAACTGACCTATTTTAATTAAGCTGAGCCTACACTTGTATATGATAATAGATTGGCAACATGCATTGTGAAGAGTTCAATAACAAATGATAAAGATGAAAAACGTAAGCATGTTTGCCCCTATCTACCATGTGTTTATAGTTTGGTGGCAAAGAAAATTATTAATTCTATTATATTATCACCTATGGCAATAACAACTGCTTAGACTTATTGTAGAAAAATGCCACTAAAAAGAGGAAAATGTGATGAGTCCGAAGCCTCCCAAAAAAGATGAAGTTACGCAGTCAACTGGCTCAATTGCTCTCTGTGGATTCAGTTTGGGCAATTCGGTGGTTTCTAATTGATCATCGACTTAAGTGGCTGCTCCAAAAAATCAGCTGGCAGCAGCAAATCTTAGACAACAGTAACAGCCTTGACTCCCAGCAATGCTTCTACAAACAAGATAGCTTCAAAGGCTGCACCACTGCACCGCAGACTTCCATTACATCTTCTACTGATTTGAATAGTTCCTATTTGGTAAACACCCTTATAACAATTGCATTGTTTTTCCTTATAACAGTTGCATTGTTTTTCAGGTGTTTCGGTGGCAGATACATTTAACAGTAACAACTAGATTTTGTCCCATTATCAGTAGACAAAAAAAAAATTATAAAAAAAATAATAATAATAATAAATAAAATCCTTAATGATCATTTCATTGACCTCAAAAGTTTACTTCTAAATTTCAAAAGAAAAATATTTCAATTCAGATAGAAAATAATGTTAATCATTAAATCCTCAGTCAACTAGTTTTAATTGTAATGGGAACCATTTCAGATGTTCACTAAATGCTCCCCCAAGTTCCTTATGTCCTTCTTTGTGTCTTATTCCCGGCAAGCTTCATAAAATAAGGCAATCTAGTATATTAGTCAATTTAGGGTTTACACACACGCAAATACATGCACATACATATTGACCATGTCAAAATGTTTACACTTTTAATGCATCCATTTTAAAAGCAATTCATCATAAATAATTGAAAATTGGCTATATTAAATATATTTGTCATTTTACTCGTGTTCTTGCAAGTGCATGTATGTGCAGATTTACCATGTCATTTGGTGAACACTATTAAAAGTGCTATTATATTTTGAATTTTAAATCATTTCATTCTCAAAAACATACATATACATATAAATATATATAGAGATAATTTGGCGATATAATGTGTTATCAGTAAATGAAGACATTTTGTGAAAAATAAGTTGTGCAATGTGACGTTAATGAGAAAGTATTACAGGTAATCAAGAAATATCTGAGAGGCACTTATGGCTAAGCTAGACATAAGAGATGATTTTAGAAATATCCCAAAGCACCTTCAGACTATCATTGGAACAATCAATATTAGTTGATAAATGTTAACCAATGGGTGCTAGTTCATCTTGTCAGTTTTGTTTAAGTTTTAAACAGGTCCTTGTAATGGTTTATGTTGGAATAAAAAATCAGGCCAATATCTCAAATTGTCTCTCTGATGTTAGAAACTTCAAACGTTTACGTTTGAGAGTATGATTTTCCTCTAAAGAAACAAAAACTGTCTTCTCAATGACTTGTTTGACTATATATGGAATTGAGGTAGATTCTATTCCTATAGGAAGTAGATTATCGACGACATGAGAACAAACTCATTAATATTAGACAAATGTTGAGAGGGATAGTCCAGGATAAATGTTCAAAATTTGTCTGTCAAGTGGTCACACCTGGTCGTGCATTGTTTGAGACTGTTTATAGATTTGACTCCTGAGTTAAATAGCAAACCAAACCATTACATAGAAAATCAACTGCTAAGGAACATGTTGAATTAAGGCAATGTAGCTTTTATAGATCATTTTTGTGGCAAGTCAATATTTCATCAGTATTAGTGATGTTCTTTACAGAAGCTACATTTATAAGTAGATAGATGCATCTGGTGCTTTGGGTTAAGAAACTGTATAAGGTTTAAAATGGTCTGCTAAATCTTAGTTAGATATTCATATAGATTGTCAAATTTATCTTAAAGTTCTTCCAATCATTTTGCTAGTAGACATTTGGGTCCCATATTTCAGCTATCAAAATTTGCCTTTTAGCTGATAATACAGCAGTTATACCTTCAAAACTCATAGTTTACTGTTTTATCTTCCATCTACAGAAAGAATTATTTGCAATTTTTAAATTTATGAACCAAATACTCCTCTATGGTAGGAAAGTTGTCAAAAGAGCCCAGAGCTTCCAATCACAAAACCCATCTTAATGAATTAGTATCTGATTTATTTCACACTTTTCAAGAAGCAGACACAAGAACCAACTATCAGCAGTCTTCCTCCTTGCCTTGAACATTTTTATGCAATTAGGCAAAATCGTTCCTATAAACAACACATACAACTAAAAAGTAATTCAAAGACAAGCTATAATATTCTTTGATGATAATTCACTTTAGATAACAATGAGATATTCCAAACTATGAATGATAGGCATCCAGTGATACTTACTTTAACAGCCAATGACTTAAAATTTCAATTTTGTCCAGTTCATGCCTTTAAAGTATACATTACTTAACATAAACACACATCTAGTCCTTTATTCACCTTCAAATCTGATGAAGCAGTTAAGTACAGTTTTGTGGGATTCCAATCAAAACATGCAATATAAGTTTTCAACTGATTGCTTTACTCTGGTCATGATTTTTGTGTTTGTACTGCAAGTTTTGAACTGCTTATGGCAGCTTAGAATGGTTTATCTGAAAATGTAATCCAACAACTCGGTCGTTGGCACTCAAAAGACGTTACATTAAAATAAATGCATTCAGGTTTTAAATTCTACACTTGATGTTAAGAATTCTTAACTAAATGTTTCCGTTATACATGTACTGTCATTGACTATGGTAAGAGAGAAGTGAGCATATGGTTGTTTCTCTCCAGAATTTAATAAGAATCTGATAATCTTTTACATCCAATTTCAGTGATTTAACATATAAATCAGTTCCAAACTAAATGTTCCCCTTAAAAATGTACTGCCATTGACTATTGAAAGAGAGAAGTCAGCATATGGTTGTTTTTCTACAGAATTTAAATAGGATCTGATAAACTTTTTACATCCATTTCAGTGATTAAACGTATAAATCAATTCCAAACTAAATGTTTCCCCTTATACATGTACTGCCATCGACTATCGAAAAGAGAAGTCAGCATATGGTTGTTTTTTTTTTCCAGAATTTAATTAGAATCTGATAAACTTTTTACATCCATTTCAGTAATAAAACGTATAAATCATGTCTATTAGGCCAGCTAATGGTTGCTGTGTTAAATTGTAAAATTTTAAAGCATCCTATCAAAATGAAACAACAAATTTAAACCTTCCGAGGTCAGCATTTAGCTGCTTAAATAACATAGTACTTTGGTCAGTGATCTTGCAAAGTGTTCGCTTTGAAAATTAAGTGCTAGTTAGATGCACATTTTACTCTTCATATTGGCCGTAAATTTGCGAGCTAATATACTTGAGGACAGCACCCAGCTGCTCATAAAATTTATGTATGGTAGTTGGAATTCAGCTTTAAGTTTGGTCTTGAGAATTGTGTATCAGGTCAGCATATGTCTGTTTACAAAATTGTATCATGTCATGAGCTTAGAAGTTCAAAAATTTGTGTATCAGGTCAGCGAAGAGCTGCTTATAAAAGCTGTATGTTAGTTGGAGCTCAGCAGGATCTTGTTCTGAATTTTGTGCATAAGTTCAGCATATCAATGTTCATAAAATATTAATTGTAAAAATGAGCTCATGTTGTTTATGAGGTAGCATATGTTCTCTTTTAGTCTCGTTAACCTTATGTTATTCACAGGTTTTGTAACCTTTGTCCTTTATATTTTGCTACTTATTCAGATATAACCTTGTGCTTACGTGGGTTTTTTTTTAATGTTTATGCTTATTTAGTCCATACGGTTACATGATATTCAGTACACAATGTTATTATCTGTTAAAGAACACATGTTTGCTACAATTAATATTGAGCAGTATATAATTTATTAAATGCCTTTCCTTGGGTGGCGCTGCATGCTTCATGCAAGCATTTTGCATGCTGTGTGGCCTCTTTGTTTACGCCACCTTCTTGTTACACAAACTTGGTAATCATTATATAACAATAGCTGGGATAAGCACTAAGTCGCAATATATCATATCTAAGTTGAAACTAATCATTATTTGGCCTTATCCCAGCTATAATTTACATGATTGCATGTAATATTGTATATTTATGTGTTTTTGTTCACTTTTGTCATTTATCTGGTCAATAAATGACATCTGCACTCAACTCAAGTTTCTCGTGTCTTCACTGGTGTTTCAAGTAACAAGAACAAGCTACGGAAAGGCTTTTCAAATTGTGAGAGTTACTTTTATTAGTGGAAAAGTTGTGGATATAAAAGAAATATAGCTAAAATGATACGCAGCACTGTTAAAGGCTAGAAAAAGGGGCGGGGCCTAATTTATACAGGGAAAGTTTACTGTGACGTCACACAAAAATCTTACTTTTATGCATTCATCATATTACCCGAAAATGAAATAATTTGCAACTTTAAACTGTATTTGCATAATAAACAATAAATCTTACCAATGCATTAACAAAAGTCGCTAGTTAAATCCCATACAGCTGGTTATAAACTAATGACTGATCTCGATGAACTTGTCAATCATGACGTCGTTTTGGTAAAAATGACGTATTTCATGAACTGTGAGAGGCAGATTTGGGAATTTTTTAACAATGAAAAATGCCTTTTATTATAAAACATTATATAATTTACAGGTTTTTAATAGGCTAATAATACAAATGTATATCCTTTGTTAATTGCGAATATTCATCAACTATCAAGAGAATGTATTTAAATAATTCTGTCGTGTTTTAATGTTCAGGTCAGGTATATTTTACATCGAGGTGCCTCATAAAATCGCTTTTTCGCAAGGGCATACACTAAATAAATCTTGACTATTTTTTGAATATAAATAAAGGATATGTTCCTTAACTTGAAAAGTGCTGCTGCTTTCTTTAAATCGAGAGCATGACTTCATAAGTACACAAAATATTTGGTAAAAGTCAAACATATTTCGACATCAGCCTATTTACTTGAAATTATAACTATTTAAACGCAAATTCTATTCACAGCAGCAGCACTTTCCAGAAAGCACAAAGTATGCAGAAACAATTAATAGTTTGAATTTTTAATTTCAACTAGGGTATGCCCTTGCGATATTGAAATTTGTTATTGACCTACATTCCGTGTACCTACTATGCATTCATCACGTGACTGTCCATCGATGGGACCAAACTCCATACAATACAGAGTAGGTTATACTATGCTATTTCCATAAGTATTTAAGTTCTGTGATAAAAGAGCAGCTGAATAGAAATAAATTCAGTTTTAAAAACAATTCCCGTTTTTGCACTTCTATTTTCAGTTGATTTCTCATAGTAAGCCTTAACAGTGCTGCGTATCAACTATATGTGACTTTGACGCATTGCACGCGCATGTCCCCTAGTAACCTCCCCCTCCCGGTTCCGACGCCTTTGTAATGTCCTTCATATTACTTCTAACGATTCACAACATGAACCAAAATCCATTTAAACACATTTTACTAATTTTACTAATTTTACTATAGGCTGTGCGTCATTTTCATCGTCAATATATTCCTATTAGAAAGCTTCGGACAAAATTTAACCAAAGCAGAAGTGATCTGGATTTTTGTCTAAGGCCAAAGTTTTGCGTCACACCAATGAGTGTTAAATTGCCCTGAAAAGTTTTAGAATCCTGAAGACAAACAATTTCAATCGTACAAAAATGATAAGAAATCGGTGCTCGTGGCAGTCTTATATCGCATCAAACAGTCTGGATCATTGGTGCACTTATATGCTTATTGCCCAATGATATTAACCAAAAGGCATCTATGTGATGATGTTCTGCAAAATCCCTGGATCTGAATCCCATTGAACTCAATCAAGATTTTTATAAGGAATGTCAACCCCCCTCCCCCTTTCAACACAATTTAAACGGATTGGAAGATCTAGGCAGTATGTGTGCCAGCAGATGGGACAATCGTCTATTCAGAGGTACATTATATTTAATTTTACGCAAACATGAGGTTGGAATCAATTTAGAGAGAAATTCAAATTTCTCTGATTTAAAGTTATATTTTCTACTCCTGTGACATCACCTCAGATGCGTTATCAGTTTGAACAGTTTGATGGATTGTGCAATTGTCTTAATCGATTCCGGATTAGTCAGCATGGAGGTAAAAACCTGATATCCCAAACCGCGCACTGTAGTGCAGATAGGTCAATCCTTCTTTGAAGAGTTGCTTTGTGTTTTTTTAACTGAATGAACCAGATTTTGATAATTCACGGCTACAGAAACATACATTTAAATTGTAAATATGAGCCAGGGGTGGTCTCAAGACCCGTGAGCTAGCCAGCTCAAGAGAATTACTCGACTTTCAAGTTGGTCAGCAGACATCCATCCAAGTAGGCGACAGTGATTGACAATAATAAACTTTTACACCATCAATATCACTAGTTCACCAGCAATAATTAAATTTGGCACCACTGCAGTTTCTGGAACCCAGACATGAAATACTTGGCAAGTGCTGGGGTTCACCTGAAGACAGCAGCTGCGACCACCGGTTCATGAAGAAGTACCTTCAGAACATAAAAAGTGCTGCCCTCCATGCCTCCCGTCTGATTGGATGGGAGAATAATGATAAGTAGTACATTGCACATATGATGATAGATTGTTATGCATCAGTGTTTTCCGTTTATTTCAAAGTAAAGGGTTAGAGATCACAAAATCTCTGTGGATCTTACAACAAATTGTTATTCTAAAGCGACAATTTTGTCATTTAAAGCGGTCAATTTACCTGATTGCCGGATCTTAGGGAAAACACTGAATGCATGTGATAAAGATTCTGGCTAATGCCGCAATATGTCATGTCACATGTTACAAAAAAATATGACATTATATTAGTGCTTATTTAATTTCAACGTAAACCTCGACATGTCTCTGCACATTATGTTACATGAATTAATGATTTGCTGTCAATGTCAGCACTGGTCAAAATTTTGGGAATCACCAATGGATTCCATCATATTATGTGAAGGCTCCAATTTGTTTTTCTTAATCTTCCCAATATCCAATGAAGGTTGGGACGATTTGTTTATTTATTAAAAAATGGTTGCCTATCAATGTTTTTTTTTTTGTATGTGAGGCTCCAGCTGTTTTTGTCAGTGTCAGTACTGGTCAATTTGGGAATCGTCAATTGATTCCAATTGATGTTGAGAATCGCCAATTGATTCCAATATGATTATGGGAATCGTCAATTGATTCCATCATATTATGTGTAGGCTACCGTTTGTTTTTCTTAATCGCCCAATATCTGATAAAGGTTGGGACGATCTGTTTCTTTATTTCAAAAAAGGAATTAGTTTTTCTTAATCTTCCCAATATATAATGAAGGTTGGGAGGATCTGTTTATTTATTTATAAGTTGTTTGCCTATCAATGTCTTTTTGCATGTAACTATGTGAAGGCTCCAGTTTGTTTTTCTTGATCTTCCATGTATCTAATGAAGGTTGGAAGATCTTTTTATTTATTTATAAAAAGAATGGATTGCCTATCACTTTTATGTCACAATTGTTGAATTTTATGATGAACATGATGAACTGACCTATTTTAATTAAGCTGAGCCGACACTTGTATATGATAATAGATTGGCAACATGCATTGTGAAGAGTTCAATAACAAATGGTAAAGATGAAAAACGTAAGCATGTTTGCTCCTATCTACCATGTGTTTATAGTTTGGTGGCAAAGAAAATTATTAATTCTATTATATTATCACCTATGGCAATAACAACTGCTTAGACTTATTGTAGAATAAAATGCCACTAAAAAGAGGAAAATGTGATGGGTCCGAAGCCTCCCAAAAAAGATGAAGTTACGCAGTCAACTGGCTCAATTGCTCTCTGTGGATTCAGTTTGGGCAATTCGGTGGTTTCTAATTGATCATCGACTTAAGTGGCTGCTCCAAAAAATCAGCTGGCAGCAGCAAATCTTAGACAACAGTAACAGCCTTGACTCCCAGCAATGCTTCTACAAACAAGATCGCTTCAAAGGCTGCACCACTGCACCGCAGACTTCTATTACATCTTCTACTGATTTGAATAGTTCCTATTTGGTAAACACCCTTATAACAGTTGCATTGTTTTTCCTTATAACAGTTGCATTGTTTTTCAGGTGTTTCGGTGGCAGATACATTTAACAGTAACAACTAGATTTTGTCCCATTATCAGTAGACAAAAAAAAATTATAAAAAAAATAATAATAATAATAAATAAAATCCTTAATGATCATTTCATTGACCTCAAAAGTTTACTTCTAAATTTCAAAAGAAAAATATTTCAATTCAGATAGAAAATAATGTTAATCATTAAATCCTCAGTCAACTAGTTTTAATTGTAATGGGAACCATTTCAGATGTTCACTAAATGCTCCCCCAAGTTCCTTATGTCCTTCTTTGTGTCTTATTCCCGGCAAGCTTCATAAAATAAGGCAATCTAGTATATTAGTCAATTTAGGGTTTACACACACGCAAATACATGCACATACATATTGACCATGTCAAAATGTTTACACTTTTAATGCATCCATTTTAAAAGCAATTCATCATAAATAATTGAAAATTGGCTATATTAAATATATTTGTCATTTTACTCGTGTTCTTGCAAGTGCATGTATGTGCAGATTTACCATGTCATTTGGTGAACACTATTAAAAGTGCTATTATATTTTGAATTTTAAATCATTTCATTCTCAAAAACATACATATACATATAAATATATATAGAGATAATTTGGCGATATAATGTGTTATCAGTAAATGAAGACATTTTGTGAAAAATAAGTTGTGCAATGTGACGTTAATGAGAAAGTATTACAGGTAATCAAGAAATATCTGAGAGGCACTTATGGCTAAGCTAGACATAAGAGATGATTTTAGAATATCCCAAAGCACCTTCAGACTATCATTGGAACAATCAATATTAGTTGATAAATGTTAACCAATGGGTGCTAGTTCATCTTGTCAGTTTTGTTTAAGTTTTAAACAGGTCCTTGTAATGGTTTATGTTGGAATAAAAAATCAGGACAATATCTCAAATTGTCTCTCTGATGTTAGAAACTTCAAACGTTTACGTTTGAGAGTATGATTTTCCTCTAATGTAACAAAATCTGTCTTCTCAATGACTTGTTTGACTATATATGGAATTGAGGTAGATTCTATTCCTTTAGGAAGTAGATTATCGACGACATGAGAACAAACTCATTAATATTAGACAAATGTTGAGAGGGATAGTCCAGGATAAATGTTCAAAATTTGTCTGTCAAGTGGTCACACCTGGTCGTGCATTGTTTGAGACTGTTTATAGATTTGACTCCTGAGTTAAATAGCAAACCAAACCATTACATAGAAAATCAACTGCTAAGGAACATGTTGAATTAAGGCAATGTAGCTTTTATAGATCATTTTTGTGGCAAGTCAATATTTCATCAGTATTAGTGATGTTCTTTACAGAAGCTACATTTATAAGTAGATAGATGCATCTGGTGCTTTGGGTTAAGAAACTGTATAAGGTTTAAAATGGTCTGCTAAATCTTAGTTAGATATTCATATAGATTGTCAAATTTATCTTAAAGTTCTTCCAATCATTTTGCTAGTAGACATTTGGGTCCCATATTTCAGCTATCAAAATTTGCCTTTTAGCTGATAATACAGCAGTTATACCTTCAAAACTCATAGTTTACTGTTTTATCTTCCATCTACAGAAAGAATTATTTGCAATTTTTAAATTTATGAACCAAATACTCCTCTATGGTAGGAAAGTTGTCAAAAGAGCCCAGAGCTTCCAATCACAAAACCCATCTTAATGAATTAGTATCTGATTTATTTCACACTTTTCAAGAAGCAGACACAAGAACCAACTATCAGCAGTCTTCCTCCTTGCCTTGAACATTTTTATGCAATTAGGCAAAATCGTTCCTATAAACAACACATACAACTAAAAAGTAATTCAAAGACAAGCTATAATATTCTTTGATGATAATTCACTTTAGATAACAATGAGATATTCCAAACTATGAATGATAGGCATCCAGTGATACTTACTTTAACAGCCAATGACTTAAAATTTCAATTTTGTCCAGTTCATGCCTTTAAAGTATACATTACTTAACATAAACACACATCTAGTCCTTTATTCACCTTCAAATCTGATGAAGCAGTTAAGTACAGTTTTGTGGGATTCCAATCAAAACATGCAATATAAGTTTTCAACTGATTGCTTTACTCTGGTCATGATTTTTGTGTTTGTACTGCAAGTTTTGAACTGCTTATGGCAGCTTAGAATGGTTTATCTGAAAATGTAATCCAACAACTCGGTCGTTGGCACTCAAAAGACGTTACATTAAAATAAATGCATTCAGGTTTTAAATTCTACACTTGATGTTAAGAATTCTTAACTAAATGTTTCCGTTATACATGTACTGTCATTGACTATGGTAAGAGAGAAGTGAGCATATGGTTGTTTCTCTCCAGAATTTAATAAGAATCTGATAATCTTTTACATCCAATTTCAGTGATTTAACATATAAATCAGTTCCAAACTAAATGTTCCCCTTAAAAATGTACTGCCATTGACTATTGAAAGAGAGAAGTCAGCATATGGTTGTTTTTCTACAGAATTTAAATAGGATCTGATAAACTTTTTACATCCATTTCAGTGATTAAACGTATAAATCAATTCCAAACTAAATGTTTCCCCTTATACATGTACTGCCATCGACTATCGAAAGAGAGAAGTCAGCATATGGTTGTTTTTTTTTTCCAGAATTTAATTAGAATCTGATAAACTTTTTACATCCATTTCAGTAATAAAACGTATAAATCATGTCTATTAGGCCAGCTAATGGTTGCTGTGTTAAATTGTAAAATTTTAAAGCATCCTATCAAAATGAAACAACAAATTTAAACCTTCCGAGGTCAGCATTTAGCTGCTTAAATAACATAGTACTTTGGTCAGTGATCTTGCAAAGTGTTCGCTTTGAAAATTAAGTGCTAGTTAGATGCACATTTTACTCTTCATATTGGCCGTAAATTTGCGAGCTAATATACTTGAGGACAGCACCCAGCTGCTCATAAAATTTATGTATGGTAGTTGGAATTCAGCTTTAAGTTTGGTCTTGAGAATTGTGTATCAGGTCAGCATATGTCTGTTTACAAAATTGTATCATGTCATGAGCTTAGAAGTTCAAAAATTTGTGTATCAGGTCAGCGAAGAGCTGCTTATAAAAGCTGTATGTTAGTTGGAGCTCAGCAGGATCTTGTTCTGAATTTTGTGCATAAGTTCAGCATATCAATGTTCATAAAATATTAATTGTAAAAATGAGCTCATGTTGTTTATGAGGTAGCATATGTTCTCTTTTAGTCTCGTTAACCTTATGTTATTCACAGGTTTTGTAACCTTTGTCCTTTATATTTTGCTACTTATTCAGATATAACCTTGTGCTTATGTGGGTTTTTAATGTTTATGCTTATTTAGTCCATACGGTTACATGATATTCAGTACACAATGTTATTATCTGTTAAAGAACACATGTTTGCTACAATTAATATTGAGCAGTATATAATTTATTAAATGCCTTTCCTTGGGTGGCGCTGCATGCTTCATGCAAGCATTTTGCATGCTGTGTGGCCTCTTTGTTTACGCCACCTTCTTGTTACACAAACTTGGTAATCATTATATAACAATAGCTGGGATAAGCACTAAGTCGCAATATATCATATCTAAGTTGAAACTAATCATTATTTGGCCTTATCCCAGCTATAATTTACATGATTGCATGTAATATTGTATATTTATGTGTTTTTGTTCACTTTCGTCATTTATCTGGTCAATAAATGACATTTTCACTCAACTCAAGTTCTCGTGTCTTCACTAGAGTTTCAAGTAACAAGAACAAGCTACGGAAAGGCTTTTCATATTGTGAAAGTTACTTTTATTAGTGGAAAAGTTGTGGATATAAAAGAAATATAGCTAAAATGATACGCAGCACTGTTAAGGCTAGAAAAAGGGGGCGGGGCCTAATTTATACGGGAAAAGTTTACTGTGACGTCACACAAAAATATGACTTTTATGCATTCATCATTTTAACCGAAAATGAAATAATTTGCAACTTAAAACTGTATTAGCGTAATAAACAACAATAAAACTTACCAATGCATTAACAAAAGTCGCTAGTTAAATCCCATACAGCTGGTTTTAAACAAATCACTAATCTCGATGAACTTGTCAATCATGACGTCATTTTGGTAAAAATGACGTATTTCATGTACTGTGAGAGGCAGATTTGGGAATTTTTTAACAATGAAAAATGCCTTTTATTATAAAACATTATATAATTTACAGGTTTTTAATAGGCTAATAATACCAATGTATATCCTTTGTTAAGTGCGAATATTCATCAACTATCAAGAGAATGTATTTAAATAATTCTGTCGTGTTTTAATGTTCAGGTCAGGTATATTTTACATCGAGGTGCCTCATAAAATCGCTTTTTCGCAAGGGCATACACTAAATAAATCTTGACCATTTTTTGAATATAAATAAAGGATATGTTCCTTAACTTGAAAAGTGCTGCTGCTTTCTTTAAATCGAGAGCATGACTTCATAAGTACACAAAATATTTGGTAAAAGTCAAACATATTTCGACATCAGCCTATTTACTTGAAATTATAACTATTTAAACGCAAATTCTATTCACAGCAGCAGCACTTTCCAGAAAGCACAAAGTATGCAGAAACAATTAATAGTTTGAATTTTTAATTTCAACTAGGGTATGCCCTTGCGATATTGAAATTTGTTATTGACCTACATTCCGTGTACCTACTATGCATTCATCACGTGACTGTCCATCGATGGGACCAAACTCCATACAATACAGAGTAGGTTATACTATGCTATTTCCATAAGTATTTAAGTTCTGTGATAAAAGAGCAGCTGAATAGAAATAAATTCAGTTTTAAAAACAATTCCCGTTTTTGTACGTGTATTTTCTGTTGATTTTCTCATAGTAAGCTTTAACAGTGCTGCGTATCAACTATATGTGACTTTGACGCATTGCACGCGCATGTCCCCTAGTAACCTCCCCCTCCCGGTTCCGACGCCTTTGTAATGTCCTTCATATTACTTCTAACGATTCACAACATGAACCAAAATCCATTTAAACACATTTTACTAATTTTACTAATTTTACTATAGGCTGTGCGTCATTTTCATCGTCAATATATTCCTATTAGAAAGCTTCGGACAAAATTTAACCAAAGCAGAAGTGATCTGGATTTTTGTCTAAGGCCAAAGTTTTGCGTCACACCAATGAGTGTTAAATTGCCCTGAAAAGTTTTAGAATCCTGAAGACAAACAATTTCAATCGTACAAAAATGATAAGAAATCGGTGCTCGTGGCAGTCTTATATCGCATCAAACAGTCTGGATCATTGGTGCACTTATATGCTTATTGCCCAATGATATTAACCAAAAGGCATCTATGTGATGATGTTCTGCAAAATCCCTGGATCTGAATCCCATTGAACTCAATCAAGATTTTTATAAGGAATGTCAACCCCCCTCCCCCTTTCAACACAATTTAAACGGATTGGGAAGATCTAGGCAGTATGTGTGCCAGCAGATGGGACAATCGTCTATTCAGAGGTACATTATATTTAATTTTACGCAAACATGAGGTTGGAATCAATTTAGAGAGAAATTCAAATTTCTCTGATTTAAAGTTATATTTTCTACTCCTGTGACATCACCTCAGATGCGTTATCAGTTTGAACAGTTTGATGGATTGTGCAATTGTCTTAATCGATTCCGGATTAGTCAGCATGGAGGTAAAAACCTGATATCCCAAACCGCGCACTGTAGTGCAGATAGGTCAATCCTTCTTTGAAGAGTTGCTTTGTGTTTTTTTAACTGAATGAACCAGATTTTGATAATTCACGGCTACAGAAACATACATTTAAATTGTAAATATGAGCCAGGGGTGGTCTCAAGACCCGTGAGCTAGCCAGCTCAAGAGAATTACTCGACTTTCAAGTTGGTCAGCAGACATCCATCAAAGTAGGCGACAGTGATTGACAATAATAAACTTTTACACCATCAATATCACTTGTTCACCAGCAATAATTAAATTTGGCACCACTGCAGTTTCTGGAACCCAGACATGAAATACTTGGCAAGTGCTGGGGTTCACCTGAAGACAGCAGCTGCGACCACCGGTTTATGAAGAAGTACCTTCAGAACATAAAAGTGCTACCCTCCATGCCTCCCGTCTGATTGGATGGGAGAATAATGATAAGTAGTACATTGCACATATGATGATAGATTGTTATGCATCAGTGTTTTCCGTTTATTTCAAAGTAAAGGGTTAGAGATCACAAAATCTCTGTGGATCTTACAACAAATTGTTATTCTAAAGCGACAATTTTGTCATTTAAAGCGGTCAATTTACCTGATTGCCGACTCTTAGGGAAAACATTGAATGCATGTGATAAAGATTCTGGCTAATGCCGCAATATGTCATGTCATATGTTACACAAAAATATGACATTATATTAGTGCTTATTTAATTACAACGTAAACTTCGACATGTCTCGCACATTATGTTACATGAATTAATGATTTGCTGTCAATGTCAGCACTGGTCAAAATTTTGGGAATCACCAATGGATTCCATCATATTATGTGAAGGCTCCAATTTGTTTTTCTTAATCTTCCCAATATCCAATGAAGGTTGGGACGATTTGTTTATTTATTAAAAAATGGTTGCCTATCAATGTTTTTTTTTTTGTATGTGAGGCTCCAGCTGTTTTTGTCAGTGTCAGTACTGGTCAATTTGGGAATCGTCAATTGATTCCAATTGATGTTGAGAATCGCCAATTGATTCCAATATGATTATGGGAATCGTCAATTGATTCCATCATATTATGTGTAGGCTACCGTTTGTTTTTCTTAATCGCCCAATATCTGATAAAGGTTGGGACGATCTGTTTCTTTATTTCAACAAAGGAATTAGTTTTTCTTAATCTTCCCAATATATAATGAAGGTTGGGAGGATCTGTTTATTTATTTATAAGTTGTTTGCCTATCAATGTCTTTTTGCATGTAACTATGTGAAGGCTCCAGTTTGTTTTTCTTGATCTTCCATGTATCTAATGAAGGTTGGAAGATCTTTTTATTTATCTATAAAAAGAATGGATTGCCTATCACTTTTATGTCACAATTGTTGAATTTTATGATGAACATGATGAACTGACCTATTTTAATTAAGCTGAGCCGACACTTGTATATGATAATAGATTGGCAACATGCATTGTGAAGAGTTCAATAACAAATGATAAAGATGAAAAACGTAAGCATGTTTGCTCCTATCTACCATGTGTTTATAGTTTGGTGGCAAAGAAAATTATTAATTCTATTATATTATCACCTATGGCAATAACAACTGCTTAGACTTATTGTAGAATAAAATGCCACTAAAAAGAGGAAAATGTGATGGGTCCGAAGCCTCCCAAAAAAGATGAAGTTACGCAGTCAACTGGCTCAATTGCTCTCTGTGGATTCAGTTTGGGCAATTCGGTGGTTTCTAATTGATCATCGACTTAAGTGGCTGCTCCAAAAAATCAGCTGGCAGCAGCAAATCTTAGACAACAGTAACAGCCTTGACTCCCAGCAATGCTTCTACAAACAAGATCGCTTCAAAGGCTGCACCACTGCACCGCAGACTTCTATTACATCTTCTACTGATTTGAATAGTTCCTATTTGGTAAACACCCTTATAACAGTTGCTTTGTTTTTCCTTATAACAGTTGCATTGTTTTTCAGGTGTTTCGGTGGCAGATACATTTAACAGTAACAACTAGATTTTGTCCCATTATCAGTAGACAAAAAAAAATTATAAAAAAAATAATAATAATAATAAATAAAATCCTTAATGATCATTTCATTGACCTCAAAAGTTTACTTCTAAATTTCAAAAGAAAAATATTTCAATTCAGATAGAAAATAATGTTAATCATTAAATCCTCAGTCAACTAGTTTTAATTGTAATGGGAACCATTTCAGATGTTCACTAAATGCTCCCCCAAGTTCCTTATGTCCTTCTTTGTGTCTTATTCCCGGCAAGCTTCATAAAATAAGGCAATCTAGTATATTAGTCAATTTAGGGTTAACACACACGCAAATACATGCACATACATATTGACCATGTCAAAATGTTTACACTTTTAATGCATCCATTTTAAAAGCAATTCATCATAAATAATTGAAAATTGGCTATATTAAATATATTTGTCATTTTACTCGTGTTCTTGCAAGTGCATGTATGTGCAGATTTACCATGTCATTTGGTGAACACTATTAAAAGTGCTATTATATTTTGAATTTTAAATCATTTCATTCTCAAAAACATACATATACATATAAATATATATAGAGATAATTTGGCGATATAATGTGTTATCAGTAAATGAAGACATTTTGTGAAAAATAAGTTGTGCAATGTGACGTTAATGAGAAAGTATTACAGGTAATCAAGAAATATCTGAGAGGCACTTATGGCTAAGCTAGACATAAGAGATGATTTTAGAAATATCCCAAAGCACCTTCAGACTATCATTGGAACAATCAATATTAGTTGATAAATGTTAACCAATGGGTGCTAGTTCATCTTGTCAGTTTTGTTTAAGTTTTAAACAGGTCCTTGTAATGGTTTATGTTGGAATAAAAAATCAGGCCAATATCTCAAATTGTCTCTCTGAAGTTAGAAACTTCAAACGTTTACGTTTGAGAGTATGATTTTCCTCTAAAGAAACAAAAACTGTCTTCTCAATGACTTGTTTGACTATATATGGAATTGAGGTAGATTCTATTCCTATAGGAAGTAGATTATCTAAGACATGAGAACAAACTCATTAATATTAGACAAATGTTGAGAGGGATAGTCCAGGATAAATGTTCAAAATTTGTCTGTCAAGTGGTCACACCTGGTCGTGCATTGTTTGAGACTGTTTATAGATTTGACTCCTGAGTTAAATAGCAAACCAAACCATTACATAGAAAATCAACTGCTAAGGAACATGTTGAATTAAGGCAATGTAGCTTTTATAGATCATTTTTGTGGCAAGTCAATATTTCATCAGTATTAGTGATGTTCTTTACAGAAGCTACATTTATAAGTAGATAGATGCATCTGGTGCTTTGGGTTAAGAAACTGTATAAGGTTTAAAATGGTCTGCTAAATCTTAGTTAGATATTCATATAGATTGTCAAATTTATCTTAAAGTTCTTCCAATCATTTTGCTAGTAGACATTTGGGTCCCATATTTCAGCTATCAAAATTTGCCTTTTAGCTGATAATACAGCAGTTATACCTTCAAAACTCATAGTTTACTGTTTTATCTTCCATCTACAGAAAGAATTATTTGCAATTTTTAATTTTATGAACCAAATACTCCTCTATGGTAGGAAAGTTGTCAAAAGAGCCCAGAGCTTCCAATCACAAAACCCATCTTAATGAATTAGTATCTGATTTATTTCACACTTTTCAAGAAGCAGACACAAGAACCAACTATCAGCAGTCTTCCTCCTTGCCTTGAACATTTTTATGCAATTAGGCAAAATCGTTCCTATAAACAACACATGCAACTAAAAAGTAATTCAAAGACAAGCTATAATATTCTTTGATGATAATTCACTTTAGATAACAATGAGATATTCCAAACTATGAATAATAGGCATCCAGTGATACTTACTTTAACAGCCAATGACTTAAAATTTCAATTTTGTCCAGTTCATGCCTTTAAAGTATACATTACTTAACATAAACACACATCTAGTCCTTTATTCACCTTCAAATCTGATGAAGCAGTTAAGTACAGTTTTGTGGGATTCCAATCAAAACATGCAATATAAGTTTTCAACTGATTGCTTTACTTTGGTCATGATTTTTGTGTTTGTACTGCAAGTTTTGAACTGCTTATGGCAGCTTAGAATGGTTTATCTGAAAATGTAATCCAACAACTCGGTCGTTGGCACTCAAAAGACGTTACATTAAAATAAATGCATTCAGGTTTTAAATTCTACACTTGATGTTAAGAATTCTTAACTAAATGTTTCCGTTATACATGTACTGTCATTGACTATGGTAAGAGAGAAGTGAGCATATGGTTGTTTCTCTCCAGAATTTAATAAGAATCTGGTAATCTTTTACATCCAATTTCAGTGATTTAACATATAAATCAGTTCCAAACTAAATGTTCCCCTTAAAAATGTACTGCCATTGACTATTGAAAGAGAGAAGTCAGCATATGGTTGTTTTTCTACAGAATTTAAATAGGATCTGATAAACTTTTTACATCCATTTCAGTGATTAAACGTATAAATCAATTCCAAACTAAATGTTTCCCCTTATACATGTACTGCCATCGACTATCGAAAGAGAGAAGTCAGCATATGGTTGTTTTTTTTTTCCAGAATTTAATTAGAATCTGATAAACTTTTTACATCCATTTCAGTAATAAAACGTATAAATCATGTCTATTAGGCCAGCTAATGGTTGCTGTGTTAAATTGTAAAATTTTAAAGCATCCTATCAAAATGAAACAACAAATTTAAACCTTCCGAGGTCAGCATTTAGCTGCTTAAATAACATAGTACTTTGGTCAGTGATCTTGCAAAGTGTTCGCTTTGAAAATTAAGTGCTAGTTAGATGCACATTTTACTCTTCATATTGGCCGTAAATTTGCGAGCTAATATACTTGAGGACAGCACCCAGCTGCTCATAAAATTTATGTATGGTAGTTGGAATTCAGCTTTAAGTTTGGTCTTGAGAATTGTGTATCAGGTCAGCATATGTCTGTTTACAAAATTGTATCATGTCATGAGCTTAGAAGTTCAAAAATTTGTGTATCAGGTCAGCGAAGAGCTGCTTATAAAAGCTGTATGTTAGTTGGAGCTCAGCAGGATCTTGTTCTGAATTTTGTGCATAAGTTCAGCATATCAATGTTCATAAAATATTAATTGTAAAAATGAGCTCATGTTGTTTATGAGGTAGCATATGTTCTCTTTTAGTCTCGTTAACCTTATGTTATTCACAGGTTTTGTAACCTTTGTCCTTTATATTTTGCTACTTATTCAGATATAACCTTGTGCTTATGTGGGTTTTTAATGTTTATGCTTATTTAGTCCATACGGTTACATGATATTCAGTACACAATGTTATTATCTGTTAAAGAACACATGTTTGCTACAATTAATATTGAGCAGTATATAATTTATTAAATGCCTTTCCTTGGGTGGCGCTGCATGCTTCATGCAAGCATTTTGCATGCTGTGTGGCCTCTTTGTTTACGCCACCTTCTTGTTACACAAACTTGGTAATCATTATATAACAATAGCTGGGATAAGCACTAAGTCGCAATATATCATATCTAAGTTGAAACTAATCATTATTTGGCCTTATCCCAGCTATAATTTACATGATTGCATGTAATATTGTATATTTATGTGTTTTTGTTCACTTTCGTCATTTATCTGGTCAATAAATGACATTTTCACTCAACTCAAGTTCTCGTGTCTTCACTAGAGTTTCAAGTAACAAGAACAAGCTACGGAAAGGCTTTTCATATTGTGAAAGTTACTTTTATTAGTGGAAAAGTTGTGGATATAAAAGAAATATAGCTAAAATGATACGCAGCACTGTTAAGGCTAGAAAAAGGGGGCGGGGCCTAATTTATACGGGAAAAGTTTACTGTGACGTCACACAAAAATATGACTTTTATGCATTCATCATTTTAACCGAAAATGAAATAATTTGCAACTTAAAACTGTATTAGCGTAATAAACAACAATAAAACTTACCAATGCATTAACAAAAGTCGCTAGTTAAATCCCATACAGCTGGTTTTAAACAAATCACTAATCTCGATGAACTTGTCAATCATGACGTCATTTTGGTAAAAATGACGTATTTCATGTACTGTGAGAGGCAGATTTGGGAATTTTTTAACAATGAAAAATGCCTTTTATTATAAAACATTATATAATTTACAGGTTTTTAATAGGCTAATAATACCAATGTATATCCTTTGTTAAGTGCGAATATTCATCAACTATCAAGAGAATGTATTTAAATAATTCTGTCGTGTTTTAATGTTCAGGTCAGGTATATTTTACATCGAGGTGCCTCATAAAATCGCTTTTTCGCAAGGGCATACACTAAATAAATCTTGACTATTTTTTGAATATAAATAAAGGATATGTTCCTTAACTTGAAAAGTGCTGCTGCTTTCTTTAAATCGAGAGCATGACTTCATAAGTACACAAAATATTTGGTAAAAGTCAAACATATTTCGACATCAGCCTATTTACTTGAAATTATAACTATTTAAACGCAAATTCTATTCACAGCAGCAGCACTTTCCAGAAAGCACAAAGTATGCAGAAACAATTAATAGTTTGAATTTTTAATTTCAACTAGGGTATGCCCTTGCGATATTGAAATTTGTTATTGACCTACATTCCGTGTACCTACTATGCATTCATCACGTGACTGTCCATCGATGGGACCAAACTCCATACAGCACAGAGTAGGTTATACTATGCTATTTCCATAAGTATTTAAGTTCTGTGATAAAAGAGCAGCTGAATAGAAATAAATTCAGTTTTAAAAACAATTCCCGTTTTTGCACTTCTATTTTCAGTTGATTTCTCATAGTAAGCCTTAACAGTGCTGCGTATCAACTATATGTGACTTTGACGCATTGCACGCGCATGTCCCCTAGTAACCTCCCCCTCCCGGTTCCGACGCCTTTGTAATGTCCTTCATATTACTTCTAACGATTCACAACATGAACCAAAATCCATTTAAACACATTTTACTAATTTTACTAATTTTACTATAGGCTGTGCGTCATTTTCATCGTCAATATATTCCTATTAGAAAGCTTCGGACAAAATTTAACCAAAGCAGAAGTGATCTGGATTTTTGTCTAAGGCCAAAGTTTTGCGTCACACCAATGAGTGTTAAATTGCCCTGAAAAGTTTTAGAATCCTGAAGACAAACAATTTCAATCGTACAAAAATGATAAGAAATCGGTGCTCGTGGCAGTCTTATATCGCATCAAACAGTCTGGATCATTGGTGCACTTATATGCTTATTGCCCAATGATATTAACCAAAAGGCATCTATGTGATGATGTTCTGCAAAATCCCTGGATCTGAATCCCACTGAACTCAATCAAGATTTTTATAAGGAATGTCAACCCCCCTCCCCCTTTCAACACAATTTAAACGGATTGGAAAGATCTAGGCAGTATGTGTGCCAGCAGATGGGACAATCGTCTATTCAGAGGTACATTATATTTAATTTTACGCAAACATGAGGTTGGAATCAATTTAGAGAGAAATTCAAATTTCTCTGATTTAAAGTTATATTTTCTACTCCTGTGACATCACCTCAGATGCGTTATCAGTTTGAACAGTTTGATGGATTGTGCAATTGTCTTAATCGATTCCGGATTAGTCAGCATGGAGGTAAAAACCTGATATCCCAAACCGCGCACTGTAGTGCAGATAGGTCAATCCTTCTTTGAAGAGTTGCTTTGTGTTTTTTTAACTGAATGAACCAGATTTTGATAATTCACGGCTACAGAAACATACATTTAAATTGTAAATATGAGCCAGGGGTGGTCTCAAGACCCGTGAGCTAGCCAGCTCAAGAGAATTACTCGACTTTCAAGTTGGTCAGCAGACATCCATCCAAGTAGGCGACAGTGATTGACAATAATAAACTTTTACACCATCAATATCACTAGTTCACCAGCAATAATTAAATTTGGCACCACTGCAGTTTCTGGAACCCAGACATGAAATACTTGGCAAGTGCTGGGGTTCACCTGAAGACAGCAGCTGCGACCACCGGTTTATGAAGAAGTACCTTCAGAACATAAAAGTGCTGCCCTCCATGCCTCCCGTCTGATTGGATGGGAGAATAATGATAAGTAGTACATTGCACATATGATGATAGATTGTTATGCATCAGTGTTTTCCGTTTATTTCAAAGTAAAGGGTTAGAGATCACAAAATCTCTGTGGATCTTACAACAAATTGTTATTCTAAAGCGACAATTTTGTCATTTAAAGCGGTCAATTTACCTGATTGCCGACTCTTAGGGAAAACATTGAATGCATGTGATAAAGATTCTGGCTAATGCCGCAATATGTCATGTCATATGTTACACAAAAATATGACATTATATTAGTGCTTATTTAATTACAACGTAAACTTCGACATGTCTCGCACATTATGTTACATGAATTAATGATTTGCTGTCAATGTCAGCACTGGTCAAAATTTTGGGAATCACCAATGGATTCCATCATATTATGCGAAGGCTCCAATTTGTTTTTCTTAATCTTCCCAATATCCAATGAAGGTTAGGACGATTTGTTTATTTATTAAAAAATGGTTGCCTATCAATGTTTTTTTTTTTTTTGTATGTGAGGCTCCAGCTGTTTTTGTCAGTGTCAGTACTGGTCAATTTGGGAATCGTCAATTGATTCCAATTGATCGCCAATTGATTCCAATATGATTATGGGAATCGTCAATTGATTCCATCATATTATGTATAGGCTACCGTTTGTTTTTCTTAATCGCCCAATATCTGATAAAGGTTGGGACGATCTGTTTCTTTATTTCAAAAAAGGAATTTGTTTTTCTTAATCTTCCCAATATATAATGAAGGTTGGGAGGATCTGTTTATTTATTTATAAGTGGTTTGCCTATCAATGTCCTTTTGCATGTGACTATGTGAAGGCTCCAGTTTGTTTTTCCTAATCTTCCGTGTATCTAATGAAGGTTGGAAGATCTTTTTATTTATTTATAAAAAGAATGGATTGCCTATCACTTTTATGTCACAAATGTTGAATTTTATGATGAACATGATGAACTGACCTATTTTAATTAAGCTGAGCCGACACTTGTATATGATAATAGATTGGCAACATGCATTGTGAAGAGTTCAATAACAAATGATAAAGATGAAAAATGTAAGCATGTTTGCTCCTATCTACCATGTGTTTAAAGCTTGGTGGCAAAGAAAATTATTGATTCTATTATATTATCACCTATGGCAATAACAACTGCTTAGACTTATTGTAGAATAAAATGCCACCAAAAAAGAGGAAAATGTGATGGGTCCGAAGCCTTCCAAAAAAGATGAAGTTACGCAATCAACTGGCTCAATTGCTCTCTGTGGATTCAGTTTGGGCAATTCGGTGGATTCCAATTGATCATCGACTCAAGTGGCTGCTCCAAAAAATCAGCTGGCAGCAGCAAATCTTAGACAACAGTAACAGCCTTGACTCCCAGCAATGCTTCTACAAACAAGATCGTTTCAAAGGCTGCACCACTGCACCGCAGACTTCTATTACATCTTCTACTGATTTGAATAGTTTCTATTTGGTAAACACACTTATAACAGTTGCATTGTTTTTCCTTATAACAGTTGCATTGTTTTTCAGGTGTTTCGGTGGCAGATACATTTAACAGTAACAACTAGATTCTGTCCCATTATCAGTAGACAAAAAAAAAAATATAAAAATAATAATAATAATAATCATAAATAAAATCCTTAATGATCATTTCATTGACCTCAAAAGTACCTCTACATTTCAAAAGAAAAATATTTCAATTCAGATAGAAAATAATGTTAATCATTAAATCCTCAGTCAACTAGTTTTAATTGTAATGGGAACCATTTCAGATGTTCACTAAATGCTCCCCCAAGTTCCTTATGTCCTTCTTTGTGTCTTATTCCCGGCAAGCTTCATAAAATAAGGCAATCTAGTATATTAGTCAATTTAGGGTTTACACACACGCAAATACATGCACATACATATTGACCATGTCAAAATGTTTACACTTTTAATGCATCCATTTTAAAAGCAATTCATCATAAATAATTGAAAATTGGCTATATTAAATATATTTGTCATTTTACTCAATTCGTGTTCTTGCAAGTGCATGTATGTGCAGATTTACCATGTCATTTGGTGAACATTATTAAAGTGCTATTATATTTTGAATTTTAAATCATTTCATTCTCAAAAACATACATATACATATAAATATATATAGAGATAATTTGGCGATATAATGTGTTATCAGTAAATGAAGACATTTTGTGAAAAATAAGTTGTGCAATGTGACGTTAATGAGAATGTATTACAGGTAATCAAGAAATATCTGAGAGGCACTTATGGCTAAGCTAGACATAAGAGATGATTTTAAAAATATCCCAAAGCACCTTCAGACTATCATTGGAACAATCAATATTATTTGATAAATGTTAACCAATGGGTGCTAGTTCATCTTGTCAGTTTTGTTTAAGTTTCAAACAGGTCCTTGTAATGGTTTATGTTGGAATAAAAAATCAGGCCAATATCTCAAATTGTCTCTCTGAAGATAGAAACATCAAACGTTTACGTTTGAGAGTATGATTTTCCTCTAAAGAAACAAAAACTGTCTTCTCAATGACTTGTTTGACTATATATGGAATTGAGGTAGATTCTATTCCTATAGGAAGTAGATTATCTAAGACATGAGAACAAACTCATTAATATTAGACAAATGTTGAGAGGGATAGTCCAGGATAAATGTTCAAAATTTGTCTGTCAAGTGGTCACACCTGGTCGTACATTGTTTGAGACTGTTTATAGATTTGACTCCTGAGTTTAATTGCAAACCAAACCATTACATAGAAAATCAACTGCTAAGGAACATGTTGAATTAAGGCAATGTATCTTTTATAGATCATTTTTGTGGCAAGTCAATATTTCATCAGTATTAGTGGTGTTCTTTACAGAAGCTACATTTATAAGTAGATAGATGCATCTGGTGCTTTGGGTTAAGAAACTGTATAAGGTTTAAAATGGTCTGCTAAATCTTAGTTAGATATTCATATAGATTGTCAAATTTATCTTAAAGTTCTTCCAATCATTTTGCTAGTAGACATTTGGGTCCCATATTTCAGCTATTAAAATTTGCCTTTTAGCTGATAATACAGCAGTTATACCTTCAAAACTCATAGTTTACTGTTTTATCTTCCATCTACAGAAAGAATTATTTGCAATTTTTAATTTTATGAACCAAATACTCCTCTATGGTAGGAAAGTTGTCAAAAGAGCCCAGAGCTTCCAATCACAAAACCCATCTTAATGAATTAGTATCTGGCTTATTTCACACTTTTCAAGAAGCAGACACAAGAACCAACTATCAGCAGTCTTCCTCCTTGCCTTGAACATTTTTATGCAATTAGGCAAAATCGTTCCTATAAACAACACATACAACTAAAAAGTAATTCAAAGACAAGCTATAATATTCTTTGATGATAATTCACTTTAGATAACAATGAGATATTCCAAACTATAAATGATAGGCATCCAGTGATACTTACTTTAACAGCCAATGACTTAAAATTTCAATTTTGTCCAGTTCATGCCTTAAAAGTATACATTACTTAACATAAACACACATCTAGTCCTTTATTCACCTTCAAATCTGATGAAACAGTTAAGAGGCAGTCCACTGAAAATCAGGCAATGGGTGGCACATCGTATGTCATGGATTTTTATTATTTTTTGCATATAGACTTATTAAAGCAAGTGTTTACATCTGACAACATCAAAAATTTTTTTAGTGCTCCTCTAGTCCTATTTTTGGTAAGTGCTCAATTTTAAGTGCAAAAAGGTCAACATGGGGGTAAAAAAAAATTACTACGTTTTTATTTTGTTTTATATGTGCCAGATACGCAAAATCTGGATGTGTCTATCAATATTATTTATACCATAGACTCTTATCTTTAATTTTAGTAATGAATAAGTCTCCAATTTATAATTCTTTAGAAAAAAATATGTGTTCCAAAATTGAGTTTAGCTAGTAACTTTTTGAATTCATTATCCAATTTTCAATACGTTATAAAACCCAGTACATTTCAATGACAGATTTTTTTTCTCATGTAATTATGAATACAAAGTACAAACTTTTGAGTCACTCAATAAAATCAGTGGGCAGTCGTATATTGAAAGAAATAAAAGGAGTCAAATTAACCTATGTTTTACAAGTTTTCACAATAAAACCGATCCCGACCGGAATTATATAAAAAAAAATACTATAATTGTAATTTTAAACTTGGCTCTTTTGTTGTAATATGGCCAAAAAATTACTTGATTTATTTTTTTACATGTCTTATGGGTGGCAGTTGTCTTTAGTTTTAAAACTTTACACATTTTGCATTATTTTCAATCGGGATCGGTTTTATTTCAATCGGGATCGGTTTCTAAAACTATAAATATTCTGCATTTAATGCATCAGAAAAAAATATGCTTGTCTTTTATTTCTGTTCAGTTAGTCAGCTGTTTTAGAATTATTTTATCCATGGATTCAAATGTTTATACAATGTATTTAATATACTAATGCCTTTTACGTACATGAAGATTACAATCATGTATAACACAGGCGCGGATCCAGAAATTTTTCAAAGGGGGGGTTGAAGTATTTTTCAAAAGGGGGGGGGGGTTGAAGGCGAAAACAGTTAAAACGTACGTTGTACACACACATATAGTTAAATAACTCAATAGAATATCGATACAGGGTGGAGTATGGTTTTTGAAAGTGGGACGTTGATCAATCTGGGAAAAGTACTTGTATGCATTACCAGAAAGTTTTTGAAAAAGAAAGGAAAATACATCTCCGAACCTGAAAATCCTATTTTGTAAAGGGATGGGGTTTTATTTTGTTTTTACAACCGCATTTCTTTATATATTACAACATTAGCCTCTCACCTTACATTTTCTATAGTAGAAACACAACAAAAAAATTGGAACTTTCTTATTTCTCTTACTCTTTTTCAAATCCAAAGGGGGGGTTGCAACCCCCGTAAGCCCCCCCTCTGGATCCGCCACTGTAACATATGTACGATTTCTTGATACTCGGTATTAAAAAATCAAAGTATTTGTACATGCATTATGCAACAACTGAGAGTAAACAGCTTATCTTTATTAAATATATTATTTCCGACTAAATTTTTGTTTTAATTCTCTCATGAATTAAAGAGTTCAATTCTTTAATTGGTGAAAATATACTTGCACTTACCTAAATGCAGAAAATATTTTAATGTGCACAGTCTCGACTTTATCCAAATTTTTTAAACCTGTCATCTATAAAAGCCGTTTCCCCTATATTTTCATCTTATAAAATTCAATTTTATATTAATTAGAAAATAAGTTATTTCATATATAGTATCATTATTTAAGAGCCGGGACGGGGTGGGTGGGAGGGGGGGGGGGGCAAGACGGCATATTAAAAAGAACTTCCATTAATGGGAAAACATTTAAGAATTGGCCAACATGGTCACATTTTTTAACTTCATATTGAATGTGAGTATGTGATTGTTTCAATCACCAAATTTAACCAAAACAAAAAAAAAAAAAAAAAAAAAAAAAAAAAACAAAAAAAAAACAAACAAAAAAAAAAAACAAACAAACAAACAAACAAAAAATATACAAAACAAAAATCTTCCGTTTTAGTTGCAAATTGAATTGGGGAGTACAACAGTAATTTTCCTCAATTAATATTTTTTAAATCTTATTTTTCACTTAAAAAAATTTTTTTTAATCGTACCGTGGATCGTTTACTTTGGTTTGACTGCGTAGATAAATACATGTATAATCGAGTGTTTTTTTTGTTTTTTGGTTGCGTGTGTGTGTACAAATATCATGAAATAAACAACTCAACTCCGTTGACTTGAATTAAATGTTGCGTAAATCTAAAATATTCATCTTTCCTTGATAATCAGAAGAAAATAAAATCTCTTCACAATTTAATGAGAAATATTCAATATACACAATTAATTATTTGTTTGCATAGCATAGTAAATCAGTTTAAAAATATTAGTTCTCGGACATGTACAAAATTACCTTTCAAAAGGGACTTCTAGCTGAGACGTCGCCCGTGAAAGTAATACATTTTATATAAAAATATATAATTATTTATCACGTAGGATAATGCACTCTGAAAATTAATTGAACAGAAAAAGAGAAATTATTCATTTTTAATTGTTTTCTTTGCGCTTTTATGCAAAGAATTTACAAACTTCTTTGGAAAACTTGTAACTATTTAATTGTGACGCAATATTAGTCAGGAATGTGACGTCACTGATACATCAATAGAAACGTGGATTCAATCTGAATAATACTGCCAATCTTAATCTAAATATTACATTTGGAGGCGAAAATGAATTCTATTTTGAAAATAAAGTAGTAGGTTTTTGTTAAATGATTTTATTTTTCTGTATATATTCTAAATATTTCACTAGGATTTCGATAGTAAGGTGTTTAGCAGATTTACCGATGCCACGGGAGATAACTCTTACATCGCTAAATTTCATAAAAACGTCTATATATTTTGACAGAAACCTACTATCAAAAGTGTTTTGCCCACCAATTTTATTTTTGAAACTGAAAGACGAAATATTTCTAGATTTAGTTCAGCATGAATTATAGTCCTGTTAAATAAGTATTGGAAATTACAGTTCGTTGTTTCTGACCTAAATTCAATGGTTTATATAGGGGAATCAAGAACACGAAACAAAAGAATATTTTACTAAATAAGCAATTTTAAAACAAATCTTCGATTACATTATTCCATTTGGACTACATTGATATTGTTTTCAATTAAATTTCAAATGTTCGTCACATTCGATGTGCCGCCTATTAATACAACCCTGCCTGATTTTCAGTGGACTGCCTCTTAAGTACAGTTTTGTGGGACTCCAATCAAAACATGCAATATAAGTTTTCAACTGATTGCTATACTTTGGTCATCATTTTTGTGTTTGTACTGCAAGTTTTGAACTGCTTATGGCAGCTTAGAATGGTTTATCTGAAAATGTAATCCGACAACTCGGTCGTTGGCACTCAAAAGACGTTACAGTGGCTGGAACGTTATTGTTGACAACTTACACGAACGATCACGTTACACGCACGATTCCGCACGATTAACGCACGATTAAACCTGATACACGAACGATCTTTCACGTTCACGATTCTACACGTTACACGATCTTACACGATTGCTAACGCAAACGCACGATTCTTCACGCAAAATAGTTCAAATTATTTAGGAATCGATATTTCCAAAACGAAATACGGCTTTATATTGATTTTAGATTCAAAGAATTATCAATAAATATATTACCGGTATATCATCGACTTTGAAAAAAAAACAACAAGAGAAATGGGTATTTCTGGTACTAAATACATGTAAGATTTCTTTTTATTATTTTAGATAATAAATAATTATTTAGATAATTCTCCGACATAAGAAAACGGATTTTTTTTGTTCTGTCAAAAGATAGTAGTAGGTGGACCGTTAAATTTGATTGAATTGGGTTTCATCATATATAGAATGGGGGATACGATTGGGAAAAAAAATGGCAGTACGGAATGACTTAACTTAAAAGTTAATTCTATATGTATTCATTACTTCAAAATGTTTATGAATCTCTAAAACATGAAAAACGACATTGCAAATTATTTAGTTTAAAAATTAATTAAAAGTAAGCTACAGAGATAAATACTGTTAAACAAAACCCCGAAAATCATGTACGTGACGTGCATGTACATTCGCCGACTAAACATTTATGTCAGCTTTGAAAAATATTTATTTATTTGTAAAAATATTTTTTTTGATTATTTGAAAAATTAAAATAAAAATATCTTACCACAATTAGCAGCAAACAAGAATGATCTTCAGAAAAATATAGTAAAACATCTTAGTACGGTATATCACAACAAGTCACGCTATTTGACGAGAACATAATATTGTACGACTTACTATATTGCTTGTTTACAAGCAAAAGTTAGCTCGTTCCGCATTTGATTATGTAAACTGCGCTTTATTTCTTTATATTTGGATTAAAAAATAAAATATAAACGAAATACTTGTTTTACAGATAACGTTCCGATAAAAACTTACAAAACGAAATTTACACGTTTCTAAACGCACGTACACGCACGATTAAAACCGCAAACGATTGAGTCTGTTACACGCACGATCTCGCACGTTACACGAACGATCACGCACGATGCACGAACGATTCTACACGATTGGTTTGTCAACAATAACGTTCCAGCCACTGTACATTAAAATAAATGCATTCATGTTTTAAATTCTACACTTGATGTTAAGAATTCTAAAATAAATGTTTCCGTTATACATGTACTGTCATTGACTATGGTAAGAGAGAAGTGAGCATATGGTTGTTTCTCTCCAGAATTTAATAAGAATCTGATAATCTTTTACATCCAATTTCAGTGATTTAACATATAAATCAGTTCCAAACTAAATGTTCCCATTAAACATGTACTGCCATCGACTATTGAAAGAGAGAAGTCAGCATATGGTTGTTTTTCTTCAGAATTTAAATAGAATCTGATAAACTTTTTACATCCATTTCAGTAATTAAACTTATAAATCAAGTCTATTAGGCCAGCTAATGGTTGCTGTGATAGATTGTAAAATTTTAAAGCATCCTATCAAAATGAAACAACAAATTTAAACCTTCCGAGGTCAGCATTTAGCTGCTTAAATAACATAGTACTTTGGTCAGTGATCTTGCAAAGTGTTCGCTTTGAAAATTAAGTGCTAGTTAGATGCACATTTTACTCTTCATATTGGCCTTAAATTTGCGAGCTAATATACTTGAAGACAGCACCCAGCTGCTCATAAAATTTATGTATGGTAGTTGGAATTCAGCTTTAAGTTTGGTCTTGAGAATTGTGTATCAGGTCAGCATATGTCTGTTTACAAAATTGTATCATGTCATGAGCTTAGAAGTTCAAAAATTTGTGTATCAGGTCAGCGAACAGCTGCTTATAAAAGCTGTATGTAAGTTGGAGCTCAGCAGGATCTTGTTCTGAATTTTGTGCATAAGTTCAGCATATGAATGTTCATAAAATATTAATTGTAAAAATGAGCTCATGTTGTTTATGAGGTAGCATATGCTCTCTTTTAGTCTCGTTAACCTTATGTTATTCACAGGTTTAGTAACCTTTGTCCTTTATATTTTGTTACTTGTTCAGATATAACCTTGTGCTTATGTGGGTTTTTAATGTTTATGCTTATTTAGTCCATACGGTTACATGATATTCAGTACACAATGTTATTATCTGTTAAAGAACACATGTTTGCTACAATTAATATTGAGCAGTATATAATTTATTAAATGCCTTTCCTTGGGTGGCGCTGCATGCTTCATGCAAGCATTTTGCATGCTGTGTGGCCTCTTTGTTTACGCCACCTTCTTGTTACACAAACTTGGTAATCATTATATAACAATAGCTGGGATAAGCACTAATTCGCAATATATCATATCTAAGTTGAAACTAATCATTATTTGGCCTTATCCCAGCTATAATTTACATGATTGCATGTAATATTGTATATTTATGTGTTTTTTTCACTTTCGTCATTTATCTGGTCAATAAATGACATTTTCACTCAACTCAAGTTCTCGTGTCTTCACTAGAGTTTCAAGTAACAAGAACAAGCTACGGAAAGGCTTTTCATATTGTAAAAGTTACTTTTATTAGTGGAAAAGTTGTGGATATAAAAGAAATATAGCTAAAATGATATCAACTACATGTGACTTTGACGCATTGCACGCGCATGTCCCCTAGTAACCTCCCCCTCCCGGTTCCGACGCCTTTGTAATGTCCTTCATATTACTTCTAACGATTCATAACATGAACCAAAATCCATTTAAACACAAATTTACTAATTTTACTATAGGCTGTGCGTCATTTTCATCGTCAATATATTCCTATTAGAAAGCTTCGGACAAAATTTAACAAAAGCAGAAGTGATCTGGATTTTTGTCTAAGGCCAAAGTTTTGCGTCACACCAAAGAGTGTAAAATTGCCCTGTAAAAGTTTTAGAATCCTGAAGACAAACAATTTCACTCGTACAAAAATGATAAGAAATCGGTGCTCGTGGCAGTCTTATATCGCATCAAACAGTCTGGATCATTGGTGCACTTATATGCTTATTGCCCAATGATATTAACCAAAAGGCATCTATGTGATGATGTTCTGCAAAATCCCTGGATCTGAATCCCATTGAACTCAATCAAGATTTTTATAAGGAATGTCAACCCCCCTCCCCCTTTCAACACAATTTCAACGGATTGGAAAGATCTAGGCAGTATGTGTGCCAGCAGATGGGACAATCGTCTATCAGAGGTACATTATATTCAATAGTAGAGGATATCATGCAGTAGTCAGAGCGAGTGATAGTCTTACTCCATATATATTATTTTATGTGAATTTTCATTTTGAGGGTACATCATTTCCTTGCCAATTTGCTTAAAATTCGTACGAGATACTTACATGAAAATTACGCAATGTCTAACGGAAGAACGTATCAATAAACATGAATCATGGAAATTATTTATTGTATGCATTTGTTTATGAAAACCTTAAAATGTTAGTTGAAACTTAGAAGTTCGGTTAAGCGTATTTCGGCTCGTGAGCCCCCCTCGCAAATTTTGCATTCGAATGAGGACATCACCACTCTCCGGCGAAAAAAAATCTAATTAAAATAAAGAAGAATTCCGTGACAATGTTAGTTTACAGTATAATCAAAGTAGATGCAAAGGCTATTATTGAACATGCATGTACAGAAATTACTGTACTTTAACAACACAATGGTGAAAACATTTTTTTAATCTATCCATACACTTAAATCATTTTAATTGCAAATGCTCATAAAAAATATAAATTCAAGGAGGTATCAACATTTTGAAATTATAATTGTTTTCTTTCAAAGACGGGGATTCTTGATGGCATTGTGGTATCTTAGCACTGAAATAACTGATAAAACGTATTGTGCTCTTTCCTACACGGGCGTATAAAATATATGAAATATTTTCTGAAAATTATTTTAAAAGCAATACTGCTTGTTTTTGGTGTCTTTGGATATGCATCATTATTCCATCAAATTGTAGGCTTGCTTACTAGGTATAAATTCTCCAAAGCATTTCTGTCCACATCTTTATAACAAATATCTAAAATATTCCGAATGTAAGTATCTTCTTCAGATCTCGATCGGTGATTTCCATTTCTTTCAGTGTATTCTTCCTCAAGGTGCGGTCTTTGCAAACCAAGATTATTGAGCAAAGATTTCCACGTGCTTAATTCGAAACCTTTAATGTCACAGCGTTTATGGTTCATTAATTTTCTTAATCTTAAAGAAATGGATACATCTAAGATTGATTCATCTAATTTTGATGTGTAAATGTGAATGGAAGCTTGTCTATGATTCCAAAGGAAGTTACCAAGCATCACAATCATATTTCTGCAATCGCAAATATTCAGTGGCATATAAACATCAACATGCATTTTCGAATCATTACTTGAGCAGTAGGCTCTCTTTAGTTCATAAAAAAAGTCTTCCATCACACCTTCCTCTGTCACTGTACTGTTGAATATACATTTGTTCACAGTGAATACAAAGTTCAATCCTGGCTTTGAGTGGAACAATTGATTGAATATTTTCTCCTTCCCTGTAAGATTAAGAAATAAATAAATAAATATAATATTAAATTTTCATCAAGATCCGTTCTCTGAATAAAGGATTGAGGATATTTTATTAAATTTAGAGAATAGAATGATTTTAACGTTGCCCAAAAAAGCAATATTTTTTTTCTTTTTTAACGTAAATTGTCTAATAAAACACTATAATGGGCGTTTTCACATTGTATTTTTACATTTCTTAAGATTTTTTTCAGATTGCTTAAAAAAAATAATTTTTTTAAGATTACATGTATAAATTGGGAATAAAAGTAATACATATTTTCATAAAAAATATTTCAACTTAAAAAATAGTATAAATAATTAAGGCATATGCATACATGTACATGTATAGAAAGTTTGCATACGAGGGGTGATCAAAAAGTTCGTAAACTATCTCTATATCTACAAAACTACAATTCAGATTAGAAAATAATTTGGTACACACATAGCCATACATAAGTTCTTTAAAAAGCATATGCTAAAAAAAGTTTTGCTCCTTGTTTGTGACGTCACAATGTAAAAATGACGTCAATATGTAGGTCACTTGTGGCGAAAAATGGCTGTCTCAGTCGTACTCGTTTAAAAAACGACTGTACAATTTATTGTATATCTTAAAAATCCCTTGAAAGTAACGTATAATTTATTAAGACTTATTTATCTTATTGTATTATTGTTTTTATTGTATTATTTATTAAGACTTCCTATAGATTCAATAAATGATTGGATTGGTCGTTTTAGTGATGGTTAAAAATGATACTTGTTATGTTGCCCAGTGAAATCAAGTTTAAAAAGAGGTGTGTTTTAATTAAGCAATTTGCTATCAAAGACGTCCAATTTACAATTTGAAAAATAGTTGAATATTTTAACAATGATATGATTATTAAATTCCAAAGATATCGTTTACTTTAGATTTAAAACATATTAGATATGATAAGAAGAAGGCACCCATTCTCTATCCACCTTGAATAAATGTCTCTTTCGAGACAGAAGATTTGGGTTTTGATGGTCGCCATGATTATTTTTGGAAAGGATATTTTTATCCACCAATTCTGTAGCCGAGATTTGACCATTTCTGACAAATTAACTGCGGTTGTTATAAACATTACATGTAACTTACATGGAGAGAAATATAAAACTCAGAAAAATCTTTCAGCTTTTGTAACAGAACGCTATGGAAGGGTTCACGGGACCGCCTATTTCAACTGATTCGCGCATGCGCAGAACGGTGAAAGATGTGCATTTAAATCGGAGAGGATTAATTTAAAATATAATCAACATTGAAACCAAATATTGTTTCTTTCATGGAAGCTATTCAATTAGTTTGCGAACTTTTTGATCACCCCTCGTACATAAAGTTTGCTGATCAATGAAAACCAAGTCTTCCTGGAGAATGTCATCTTCTTTTTCTCGACTTCTATCCTGGTCACGACCCAAATTCGTGTATTTTTGCTGGAATTCTGGAAAAGGAATATCTAAGATTCTGAGCAAATTTTTCCATGCCTTCTGGTCAAAAGGTTGTAGATAACAGCGTTTATGGTCCATTAGCTTCCGCAAACCATCTTCATTTTTTGCACTTTCTTCCTTTGGTATACACAAGCTATGTTTTTCAGCACGTGACGTGCAAGACTGACGCCTAATCATATAAAGACTTGCGAAGTAAATAGTTATCTTTGCTTGCCAATGTTCATCCAAGAAATCCAGAAGAATCAAAGCACAATTATTACATGGACTATTGTTCATGAACATTTTCACTTGCATTGGTTTCTTAATGGCATCATAATTTTTCACAAGCATTGGAACCAGCTTTTCTTCTGCATGAGGTGGACCATTCTTTGTTATTGTACAACTCTCTCCATTTACGGTACTGACTATATAAGTTGTTTTAGCATTCTCCCAGGAACCTCGAAGTTCATGATTTAACTCCGTGTTGTATATGTGGTCAAAGGCTTCTTGTTCAGCTACAAAATCCTTAATTTATAGCATAAATCAAACTATTAAATAATGAATTTAAACAGAATGTTTTATTTTCTTCTTTGTAAGATTTCCCACTTCATTCTTAAAGTTACAAGAAGCAAGTAAAATGTTGAGGATTGCTAGTGTATCATTAAATTAAAAAAACATGGAAAAAATCTCATGGAAAATTTTTAGACATGCAAAATGAATGAGACAATTATTAGATTATAAAAAGGGCACAAGCATTTATTATTGTAATATAATATTCATTCTTTTATGGCTTGCGCTGCAAGGCAATTTTTTAGTTGTAATTTAATTTGCTAATATATACATAAATATCGTTTTTAATCATAATATATTGGAAACTCTTATTTATATTAGAAACCATATTTAAAAAAAAACTTGATCCTTATCATTGCTTCAGTCTTTTATCAAAGGTATGACCAAACCGATTGAAAAACACAATAATAAGATATCCGTATAAAATTGTAAAATTTGATCATTTTTTTTTTTAAGGTAACAAATGAAACAATTCACTCAGTCGGTTCCTCCGTGATCAAAAGATCGAAAGGTCGACTCACAGCTACGGCTGACCTAAATCGATAAAAAAGAGTTGAAATTGTTCGCTAAGGTGCTCAGCACCTTAGAGAAAAATGCGGGTGATTCGGAGTTAAGAGACCTCATATTACGGTAAGCATTAGCACGAAAAAGAACCATAACTGCTCAGGATCCCTGAGTGCCGAGCTTAGGTCTAAATATGAAACCCTTAAATGTCATGGGGTGACGTCTCTATATGAGTGGAAAAAAAATCTAGAACGGGGTAAAACAACATAGAATCAATTGATCAAAGACATTTTAACTGAAGAAAAGTTTACATATAATTCCGAAATATACACATAAAAACTTAAATTGAACCCTTTTTCACTTAACATTATATCTGAGTAAAACACGATAAGCTTTGTGTCCCTTAATGAATAGGCCTCCAAACAATATATATATTTAATTATTGTTTTTTGGTTTGACATTTTTTATGTCTTTAAAAAATTGAAAAAAGAAAGAATTATCATCTCATTACATGAATGAATATGAGATTATACATGTAAAGGTTGAGGAAAATATCAAAAAAGATATGTAAGGGAGTGTGAATAATAATAATAAGTAGCTTATGATTTATTCTTTCATGATATTACAATGAAACCATACTAAGAGTAATCTAATTTTTTACCACTTTGTTTATTCTTCCCCAGTCCAGGATTGGGAAAATCTAAATTAAATGAAAATAAAGACTAAAAAAAAATAAAATAGTTGCCTCAATTCCTATTCTTCTGAGAGAGAGAGAGAGAGAGAGAGAGAGAGAGAGAGAGTATTTGTTTCCCCCTTATTGCTCTTTCACTAAATTTCCTTATTTTTCACTTTGTCTGTGTGTCAGTCTGCCTCTCGTAAGAAATTCAACTATTGTCATAACTTTGAATAATGTATTAGATACCGTTCATATTTCACAAGTGGCTTACCTGTTTCAAAAAGTTGGTGCAATTAAGTGCTTCGATATATACCTCTGTGACCCTGACCTTTAGGTGTGAGGTAATTTTCAAAATTTTATCAATGCTGCTTTGAAAGCATATTCATATTTGACATATACATTATAAGTACTATGATTATTAACTTAATGTCCCTGGCCTTGAAACTTCACAATCGCTGATATCTTTTGAATGAGAGAATATATTACAATTATACAATGACAAGTCCAAAACCTATTTCCGATATGACTTAATTTTTTGACCCCATGTCCATGACCTTAATGTTTAATCCAGGCTTTTTGAATTATCTTTCATTTTGTAACCTTAACCATGACTTTTATTCCCAAGGAGAGATAGCCCTTTCGCATCTGAATTATTTCTCGAGATACTAGAATTCTTTAAATTTGTTTGTTTCTTATATGTAATTTGTTACAAAACATGATAACAAAGAAAATGAAGTGAGTGAATGATTAACGAAAAATAATTAAACATCCTCACCCAGGTTTTCTAAGAAAGACATTGGATGCCTGATTGTTTTCAAACTCTTTGATACCTATTTGAATGTCTCCGCGTCTATGGTATCTAAATGAAATAGAATCAAAATATAAAGTAATAAAACAAATATTTAATTTGAATTTATGTAATTATTCAATCTATCATTCATGAAATATTTAAATATTGACAAAAGATATAAATAGACACAATTTTTCTTTGAAATCTATTTTGACTTGCCATATGTAGGTATGATATCATAAGCCAGAAATAAATACAACAATCACTTAATTGCATGGTGCGTTATTTTCAACATGAACCATATATCAAATGCAAAACAATTGCTAACATGTAATGACCATTTTCTGAACAAACATAATGATTAAAAATGTCAAAAACCTTACAGAGCTTCAAAAGCCGAGTAGGCGATAGCTTTTCAAGCTGTAATTAAGCTTATTTGATGGTAGATTTCAATTCATTAGACTCCTGAAACCGTAAGTGTACAATGCATTAAAGATATGGGAATAAGTTTTGGATTTGGGACGGAGTTGGGGGGGGGGGTATATTTGTCGGGTTTTTTCTTTGTTGTGGAAATTGAATCTAAATTACATTTATCTAAACTTGCTTTTTCAAGCATTAACAATAGAGGTTTCGAGTGCAGTAATACCTTTATAACTTTTTCGATGTGTTATATTATTATATGTTTTCATTATTAATGTTTTGGGGTATATGACGCTTTCCACAGAAATACATTCACAATTATCATCATTTAATGGTGACGGAAAATCAATCACTTAGCATTAACATGGAGTTTTCACCTTTGGCAAGTTCTACCTTTTTGTTAGCTGCTTGTAGCTCTCCGACAAATATTTTGACAGACCGGAGAGCTACAGTACCACCCATTGAAAAAAAAATGTATATTTACTGCGCACTAAAAAGTGCGCACTTTATCAATTTATTTCTCCATGGTTTTGAAACTATCATCTTAAAGTATTACTAAACGTGTGCATGTTCCTAACATATTCTTCCACTGTTTCCACAACATAAACCGGTCACGGTAGTCTAGTGGTAGAGCGTTGGCTTCGTGATCGGGAGGCAACGGTTCAATTCTTGTTCGCGGCGCCGAGTCATACCTAAGACGGAAACAAAGGTAGTGACTGTTCCTTCGCCAAGCGCTCGGCACTAGAAGTGAAATTCACAGGTCTTTCGGATATGACCTTCAAAACGTAGGTCCCGTGTCACGGTAGACGCTGGCACGATAAAGAACCCTCACTGCTCAATGGCCCTGAGTGCCGAGAATAGGTCTAAATTTGAAGCCCTTCATCGGCATACAGTGACGTCTCCATATGAGTGAAAAATTCTTAAGAGGGACGTAAAACAATATACAATCAATCAATCAATGCACAACATAACATTCCTTATAATTGTTGTTAATAGCCATCCTGGACCTGAAATCGAGATCATCGAAAATTCCGTCTTTTTCTACTGCCAGTTTGGTTTGCAAGATAATTCGACCCAACGCGCTTCGTGAAAGATGTCAACTACTTAATAGAGGAGCACGGAATTTTCTCGAAATCCATTTTTTGTGCATTGAGGTAAGAATTTTGAAGAATAAATCCATTACCAAGCGCAACTTTTTGTGTGCAATAAATGTACATTTTTTTCAATGGGTGGCACTTTAGCACTCCGGTCTGTCAAAAAATTTTTTTTCGGAGAGCTACAGTTCTGCAGCTACCTTTTTGTGTACAATGTATATATAACGGTTAAACACTCATCTCACAAGACTTTGAATAATAAATGAAGAAAACCAACAGTTAACAAGCTCAAAAATAGATTGAAATATTAAAATATGAGAACAGGGCAATGTGGCAACGCACTTTGAAAAAATTACTCACTTTGACATTTTCTTTAAAGTGCCTTAAAATTGGGACAAAATAAACGCACTTTGAAATTTTTTTTCAAAGTGCATTAAATTTGGGACCAACTCAACGCACTTTGAAAAAAAATTTTCAAAGTGCGTTAAATGTCTACATCAATATATTTTACCATGGAGACACTTAAAGCACTTTGAAAAAAAATTCATATTTTAGTCATGGAAGGATTTCATTTGTTATTTATCTTTCAAAAAAGTAAGCCTAACCCTAACCTAAAAAATGAATTGATTAACTCCCGTCAAAAAGAGGAGAAGAGGGTATAAGATCCCTCAGTTCAAATCTTTATCTATCCAATACATAGGAGTCGGTAGCAAACGGGGGAGGGGAGCAATAAACCTAAAAAGGGTAGGCTGCATTTTCAATTCTTATACGATGTATGTATATATCTTTCCAAAATAAGTGGTAAGCTTATGCCTAGGTCACATTTAAGCCGATGGTCGGGCGACTATTTTTTTTCTTGTCTTGTCGGCTGCAAGAACATGATCAGCCGACACAAGTTCGGGCAACACGGAGCAGTCACATTAATTCTCAGGGACACCGATGACTTGGACAAATTACACAAAATACCTTCTTTCTTTAAAATTCAGCAAAATTTTTTCATAGATCTATATTCAGATAGGTGACGTGAGTATTGTTTGCAAGGCAAAGTGGCAGAATCTTATAAAACTGGGACTCAATGTTGAAAATGTGTGCAAAATTTTGTATGGAATTGCATAAAAATGACAAATGGTGCATATCTAAGCAGCAAAGAATACTTAAGATTTCTTTATATCTTACCGATCAATTATTCATATTATTTCCGTTCAAAAAATTTATATCAATCCATGCATCAAAATTTTGTTTGCGTTGTGTATCCTTACTAGGTTAAATATTCACAAGTCGGCCAATCGTCGTCCGATCATCGAGCTCTGAGCTACAGTTTTATTTGTAGCGTCGGCCGAAATTTTTAAAACCCTTATTGTCCAACGACGGACAACCGACTTTATAAACTGACTGCCGATGGTCGGACAAGGATCAAAGGTTGGTCGACGGATAACTTCAATTGAAGGAATCGGCCATCGACGCATAAAAAATTATAACTTGGACCGATGGACACAAAATTGGTCGGCCGACAAAAAAGGGGGTCCAAATCGGCCAAGACAACGGCCGATGAACTGACGTCTGTCAACCGAAGAATCCCATTTTTGCTTCAAAACCCGTCGACCGTCGGTCGTTTTTGGAAATGTGACTGGGGTTTTAGCCCCCATCCCCTCCCCTGGCACTTCGCCCAGTCTCGATGTCTATGCAGTACTCAAAGCATTCATATAATTATGTATTTACCTAACTGGTATGACGTTGAAAACTTTAAATAATAAATGAGTTAATTAAAACAGATGAAAACTAGAAAGTTTTAAGTACAGTAAAAAGTATGAGAGAGAAAGAATATTCATAGTTTTGAAAAATCAAATTGGCCCCTTTTTATTATGATAAATGCTAAGTTGCTTGAAACTGTCCTCTGTTAGTGCCCCCTATACACATTTACATCTTCTTATCAAAGACTAGAATTAAAAAAAAGAAGAAACAATTTATGAACTTAAACAATCCTCACTCTTTTTTACAAGACCCTTTAATTTTCCCTTTTATTTTATCAAAACCTTAAATATCTAAAACGTCAATATCTCAGGTCCTACAGTGACTTTATTATGAAAAAGTTATCAAACCAGGATCTGCTATTTATCATACCGATTATTTGAAGGAATATTGATAAATCTTTTTCAAAGTGCGTTAATATGGTCGATTATTTTTTCAAAGTGCGTTAGCTTGGTCCCAAATTTTAACGCACTTTGAAAATTTTTCAAAGTGCGTTGCAACAGGACAAACATGAATTACCTGATCTGGGAAAATGCATAACAATATGTTTGTGATACGTGACGTAACATTCGATATATCATCAAATTACATTTGCTGACTAAATCATTGTATTGACCATAGAAAATGCCAATTGTTGACGTAAAAGGAGAAGTTTGATATTTCATAAACTTATTGGACAGTGGCTTGCTTCGTTTAAGAAATTCTTTGTTTATACTCTACAAGTCTCTTGACAGGGCATATTAAACACAGGCCCCTGAATTTTCAGAAATGGGTACATGTATCCCGTATCAACCGGTCATAACAAATGTAAACCCTTTGTACAGATGTACTGATTAAGTAGATCATAAAAATCTTGTTTTGTATTAAAAAAGCGACCGAAAGTTACCTTGTTTATCCTTACAAGATCGGTCTTGCTTCTATTAAGTTTTAAAAAAGCTAACTGTACACGAGACTGATAAAATAACTATTACATCGTCAATTTTATCTATAGCCTGCCTCAAGGTTAATACTGATCGGCTCTTCATTATGGAAGGACTCTTTTTAGGGACTCCTAGAATGTTTTAAACATGAACATCAGTGTACTTTAGTGTAGAATCGGAAGTTTTTTTTCCCCTAACAAATGTAACATCCACTATTAAAAAATTAATCTTTCTAAGAAGAAAAAAGTACATATGTATATTGTAAAATGGCGTTAAGGCTTTAAATTAGTCATATAATTTGATGTTAGTGACTAATAAACAATATTGTGATTTGAAATTCTCTAAATATTCTTAGGATTTTTTCAAATCCACATAAACCAGAATATCCTTCAAATATTAATGTAGAAGATATATTATTATTACATTACCGGTATTATTATATAAAATAAGATATTATTATCATAAGTAAAATCATTTCAAATGTAAAAAAAAAAAAAACCTTACATACTTATAGATCCTAAATCAAGTTTTTAAGGGAAAAATACAAATTGGTTCCTTACCTGAAGATATTGCTTGAAAATATATGTATAAAATGCTATCGATTCCAGTTAAAAAAAATGAATAGAAGGTATTCAGATCAGCGCCTTGTAGATATTCATGAGAGATCAGCTTATCTTATGTAAATATACTTTAAGATACGAACAGTAGCAGATAGACGATATCGACAAAAATCAATAAAATTTGCCTTTTCAAACTAGACTGTTCTATATTTTAACTATGTCTACCTGTTGATACTTTATTACAAATGTTTGATGCAATGGTTGCTTTCATTTAAATGTTTGGTTCAGAAGTTGTGGGATACGAGAACAATAGTATTTATAAGTCATATCCATTTAGAATTATGAAAATACATATTAATGAAAATGGAAAAAATCTACCCATACTGATATTGCCCTAACAAAAAACTACTATAGTAAACTATAGTTAACTATAGTAAACTATAGTTAACTATAGTAAACTATAGTTAACTATAGTAAACTATAGTTAACTATAGTAAACTATAGTTTACTATGGTAAATCAAAGTTCCAAAGTTTTCACCATAGTAAATCAAAGTTCCAAAGTTTTTATCATAGTAAATCAAAGTTCCAAAGTTTTCGCCATAGTAAATCAAAGTTCCAAAGTTTTTGCCATAGTAAATCAAAGTTCAAAGTTTTCGCCATAGTAAATCAAAGTTCCAAAGTTTTCACCTTGGTAAATCAAAGTTCCAAAGTTTTTACCATAGTAAACCAAAGTTCCAAAGTTTTCGCCATAGTAAATCAAAGTTCCAATGTTTTTTGTGATACTTTAACAACTTATATATTTTAATGAAGAATTTTTTTCTCCATAAATAAAAATATTATGTTTAATCTGCACAAATCAAATTTAAATAAATAAAGAAATACTGCTTATTTATCGATGCAAGAGACAATTTTTATATTAAAACCATTTCTTGTACTTTGTTCTATATGGGGTACGGTTCTATTTTTTTGAAAAAAAGATTCTGAAACTTTAATGCATCTTAACCTTGATATTTATAATATGTATAGAATGGGAAGCAAAACCATAATCCCATGGGTTTATAGTACTTAATTAAAGTACAAAAAGTTTATCTAAAGTTAATCAAAGTTCAAAAGTTTTCACCATAGTAAATCAAAGTTCCAAAGTTTTCACCATAGTAAATCAAAGTTCCAAAGTTTTTACCATAGTAAATCAAAGTTCCAAAGTTTTTGCCATAGTAAATAAAAGTTCCAAAGTTTTCACCAAAGTAAATCAAAGTTCCAAAGTTTTTACTATAGTAAATCAAAGTTCCAAAGTTTTCACCATAGTAAATCAAAGTTCCAAAGTTTTCACCATAGTAAATCAAAGTTCCAAAGTTATAACTTTGGTACTATAGTTAACTATAGTAAACTATAGTTAACTATAGTTTACTATAGTATTTTTTTGTTAGGGTGTATATGGTTGACAAGGTAAAGTGCCATTGTTTGTATCTATAAATGCAAGAATGATCGGCTTTTTGCAACAAATTGTCTATTGAAAAAATGCATAAGTTTTTCGAATGTTGCATGCGTATGATTTTATGTATAATCTTGAAAAAAGAGGATATTTCCCATTTTAGTGATTGTCACATGTTAGTAGTGTACTGATAAATTATGATTTTGGAAATTACCTGAAAGATGAATTATTTCCAAAAACGAAGTCTACGTAGATAGTTTGAAGATCAATAAAAAAATTTGACAACATCTATTAATTTAAAAAATAGATTAGTTTATTGAAGAAAGACAGCAGTGATTGTTATACGGAGGAAGGGCGACAACTTGCATAACTGCAGAGTAGCTGTATAGCGAGCCTCTAATGGGCGTGGAAAAGTGGCATCATATATAGCGGATTCTCAGACTAAGCTTCTTTATTTCTGTTAACACCCAGCCCTCCAGATACATAGGAAAGTTAGGACAAAGAATTTACAAAAAGAATTAGTCTCGACAAAACATTAACAGACCAATATGTTGAGGGCAAGAAAGCAATCCGTAGTGGAGAGAACGAAAGTGACAACTGGTAGAGGAAAGCGAGGGTTGAGGGAAAAGATCGAAGTCCCGGCCGCTAAAAAGCAGAGAGTTGGCCCACCAGAAGACAAAGCAGAGGAAAACAACACAGGTGAGGAAGTTTTACTAAATGTAGATGAAGCTTGTTCAGAATTACCAAATACAATAATTAGCGATAATGATTGTTTGGGTTACAATGTTTCGGAAAATCTAAAGTAAAAAATAATTGCGGAAAAATATGTGGACTTGGCGCAATTGTTAACAAATACAAATCTAACAGACTCTCAAGAAAAAACAATTGTTTTCAAAAATGGGGAATTGGTAACTAAAACAAAAAATGAAAAGAAGATAGATGATATAGCTAAGTGGACGGATGCGTTCATAATATACATAGGAATTTACGTTACTGCCCATCCAGCAAAGACTGTGGATTTATTAAAGTACATGCAAACAGTAAGGACTGGGGCTATGAGGCACGGGGGGAGAGGCTGGAAAAGCTATGACGAACAGTATCGTCTCAAAAAGAGCAAAAATCCCACAAGTAGCTGGGGGGTAGTTGATTCTGAACTTTGGTTGCTTTGCATGCTTGGTAAAGAAACGGAAAATATTCATGCATCAAGACCAGCTGGCAGACAAAGCATGTCATCTTCGAAATGTTATGACTACAATTTTAAGGGTAGCTGTTTCAAATTCCAGTGTACCTACAATCATACTTGCATTAAGTGTAACGGAACTCATCCGTTTTATAGCTGTCCGGTAAATAATTCTGGGGGATGTCGTTCCCAAATGCAAAGCCAGTCTCAATAAAACCAAACAGGCTTATTTCCCAGGTTTCCCTCTGCACGATTCAGCAGACCAAATATTAGAGCAAACAATACTAGATCAAACAGTCAACGATTTATGGGCCCTAGGTACAATGCCAATTAAATCTGACATTTTGAAAAAATTACTGATTGGGTATCCAAAGAAGAAAGTAGCAGTAGAATTGTATGAAGGTTTTACTAAGGGTTTCAAAATTCATTATTCAGGTCCGCGATTTCATGTGTTTTCCAAAAATCTCATTTCGGCTAATGATTTCAAAGTAGAAATCAGGGAAAAAATATTTAAAGAAATCAAATAGGGAAGAATCATGGGTCCTTTTAAATATTTGCCAATTTCAAATTTGCGCATTTCACCAATTGGGGAGTACCGAAATTGGATGGCTCAATGAGATTGATAACACATTTATCACACCCTCAAAAAACAAGCGTTAATGATTTTATCAGCAATGAGTTTGCTTTCGTAAAATATTCTTCGTTTGATAAAGCAATAGATTTGGGAAATGGGGCTCTTATTGGAAAAATGGACATTAAATCGGCTTTTCGCCTTTTATCATTGAATCCGGGGGATTTTGATTTGTTTGGGTTTTATTTTGAAGATCGATACTTTGTTGATAAATGCCTACCTATGGGATGTTCGGAAAGTTGTAGTTTATTTAAAAAATTTTCTACATTTTTGCACTGGAAAATTGCCGATATAACAGGTTTAAAATCTTTAAATTATTATCTTGACGATTTCATTTTTGCTGGTAGGAACAACACAGATGATTGTAATACTTTAATGAACAAATTTCAAACGATGTGTTCAGAATTGGGTGTTCCTATTGCGCATGAAAAAAACTATAGGACCAGTCCAAGTATTAACCTTTCTTGGATTAAAAATAAATACTTTGCAGATGCAGGTTAAGGTGCCCCAAGAAAAACTCGAATCGCTGCGCGACGCTTTAGAAGGTTTACTAAGGAGAGAAAAAGTCACACTCAGGGAAATCGATCTCTTGTAGGAGGTTTAATTTTTGTGTGTAGAGCCGTACGCCCAGGTAGAGTTTATCTAAGAAGGTTTTATGATGCTTTGTCAGGAATTCGGGCACAACATCATCACATCCGTATAACAGAGGTATTGTCAGACGACTTAAGAACGTGGTTAAAATTTTTGATCAGTTTTAATGGGACACTTTATTTCCCAGAAAATCATTGGTCAAGTAATCTAGAATTATATACAGAGAGTGCGGGGTCCTGTAAGTTGGGATGCGGGGCGTATTTTGCTGGAAATTGGGTATACTTTGCCTGGCCAAGACATCGGCATTTTAAAAATATTATGAGGGATATAACATGTCTCAAATTAGTACCGATTCTGCTGGCAATTACATTATTGAGACCTGCATTAAGCAACAAGAAAGTGCTCTTTCGCACTGACAATAAACCATTAGTTTAAATTATTAATTCTCAAACTTCTAAATCCAAGCGCATAATGTATTTATTAAGACCACTAATCATGAAATGCATGGAATTTAATTTCTCATTTCGAGCAAAGTTTTTGCAAGGCACGGAAAATCAAATTGCTGATTCTATTTCTCGTAAACAGTGGGGCCGTTTCCGTGGGCTAGCACCAAAGGCAAGGCGATTCCCGGATCGAATTTGAAAGGAATTTCTGCAGCTGATATACGACAGGGAGTTAGTAATCTGCTGACTGCATCCATATCAAAGAACACGCAGGAAACGTACAGCACGGCACTAGTTAAGTTTGACAGTTTTAGATTAAAACAAAACATGGAGCCTGCCTGGCCGCCAAAGTTGTCAGACATAGTAGAATTTATAGCAGCGTCATCTCTAGAGGGATTGGCGTATTCCACAATACGCACATATGTCTCAGCAAAAAGTTTTCAATGCAAGTTAAAAAAATTTGATGACCCCACCCACAATTTCATTATAGCTAAAATGTTAGAGGGAAAAAAAGAGAACAAGCGCCAAGCCTGATTCATTATTACCGATAACCTCAGGAATTCTCTCAACAATTATCAATGGACTTCATTTGTCCTGTAGAGTTTCATATGAAACGTTATTATTCACTTCAGTTTACACTTTGGCATTTTTTGGTTGTTTTCGTGTCGGCGAAATTGTTTCATCAAATAAAAAGGCCAAGGGCATTTTAGATATTAATGATATTAAGATCTAAAAAGATAATTCATTAAAAATAATATTAAGATATTGTAAAACAGACCAGTGTGGGAAAGGAACAGAAGTGGTACTTTCCGCAACAGGCGGGCCCTTATGCCCAGTAAAAAATTTACATCGATATTTATCGATACGCACTTCCTCTGCAAGATGGCAATTGTTTTGTCATTTTGATGCTTCTCCACTTACAAAGATATTAATTTACAGCTGTACTTAAGAAAACACTGAAGCTTTGTAACATAGAGTCAAAGCATTATAAAACACACTCGTTTAGGATAGGGGGAGCAACAACACTGGCAATTGCAGGTTATTCAGACGATGTAATGAAAACATCAGGCAGGTGGAAGTCTGCAGCTTACAAGTCATATATAAGAATACCATGTACAAAAATTCCTTCAGTAGTATAGACTACAACTTAATTTATTTTATCATGTTTTATATTTCATACAACAAAAGCTTCTAGTGTATAGTGTGTGGGGTCCTCAATCATCAGATGGGCTTTACTATCATCAGTATTAAGATTGGGTGGAGACAACCTTGGATTAGAAAGGTTAGGTATTCAAATATGGTGGCAGGGATACTCAGGCCTTCGTTTAGCGACCGTTAAAGAAAAACTAAATCATATTTCACGTTTTAAAGGTAAACCAGATTATCTTATTCTTCATTGTGGGGGTAATAAGCAAACCACTTGAGGAGATCAGAAATTTAGTTTCCTCCATGGTTGAATTTATTTTGCAAAAGTTCAAGGGAATAAAAATTATCTGGTCACAATTTTTACATAGAAATAACTGGAGATTTTCTAAAGACATCAATGCTATGGAAAGAGCTCGTATTAGACTTCACACTTAACAGTTTTTCAGCTAATTTAGTTTTAAAAAATGGTGGGTTGTATATAAAATATAATGATATTAAGAAAAATCACAAGGAACTATTTGGGGAAGATGGGGTACACTTATCAGAGTTAGGTAACAGTCTGTTTTTAAACAATTAACAGGGAGCTTTGGAAAAGTTTAGTCAGGGAAGGGGGCCTGTTAACCCGAATAGTTAAATAGAAAGGTGGGCACTGGCTTATAAGGTGCCACTTCCCCACTTTGGTGGCGGTGGACATCAAATAGTTGAGGTTTGATATCCATCCGGCGGTGTAACGTTGAATATTGACCCGAGTTGAAAATTGACCCGGGGGTCATTTTTCAACGTTGAATATTGAGACCAAAAGTCGTTGAATTTATACCCGGGGTCATTTTTCAACAGCTTGATATTTTTTTTCTTACACCTGATGACGTGCAACAAGTTGAAAATTGACCCTGTTGAATATTGACCCCACCTCAAAGTTTGAACATTTTTTTTTAGCTGGGAAGTTGTTTTACGGGATTTATCAGTATCGCTTTATTTATATTTCGGTTTCATTTTTTTCCCTTTTCAAGAATAATAGAAATAAACATACAGTATCACCCCGTGTATACATGTACATTTTGAACAGTGCACTGTTTTAGTTATCTTCAAGCATGAGAACTTTATTTTTGACAATACTTTCCAAAATCCATGGCATCCATAAATAACTACAAATAAACGAATAGGGCATAAAACAAAAATCTTTAAAATCTGCAATCTAGAAAGTAGCCCCATATATATTGATCAGGTGGGTGGAACATCCCATCTAGTCAAATTCAGTAAAAAAAAATAACAACATTTATAGCCTAAAAATTAGAATGAAACACATCGACTAAAATGATTCCAATGATAGGTTATATTTGTGAAAAGAGCAATTTAGCGACCATAGCATGTAAGTAATGCTGACTTTAAAAAAATTGTTGAAATCCCTGTTACAATTAACTTATTTGTCGGTAGACTGTCTCGGCTTGATCGATTTCGGACCATAACCTTGAGAATTAGATTATTCTTATTCTAAAACATTCTTATTCTATAGAATGTGATTCCTATTTGAATACTTGTTATTTCTATTCCATTATTTTTAATTTGTATTCGATAAATTGCTATTCCAATTACAGGAAATGTGACAATATGATTCATATATCATAAAATTTACATTTTTTTCTCGAAAACACGCGTTTCCTATTCGATGTCATTAATATTTCAAACAATCGGTTGCTAGTCGCTAATTTTGTCATTCCTATTCGATAATTTTTTTTTTATTCGATAATTATTTGGTTTTTATGCAATAAAGCTGTGCGAAAACATACTTGCATCCATTCTATTCGAAAAAATACGATTCCTATTCGATAAACTTCTCATCTTATTACATAATTTTATCTCTATGATCTCCTATGCGATGTTTTTTTTCTTTTTCAATAATTGCCATGATTGCATTCTGGGAAATATGACAATTAAACTAGAACTGGTTGTAAACTCAATTAAATAGGAATGTTTTCACATTATTATCGAATATGAATCATGTATCACATAGATTGACAAAACAAAATTTAAAAATTTTAGGAATAAGGCACAACTTTTCTTTCTTCAAGACTTAGAGACTAGGAATCAGCATAAATTAAGCTGTTGCTGTTTAATATTGAATAAATGTGTTTCGTGTTATACATTAGTGGAGTAATTATAGAGGATTTAGTTATTCAGAATGCCAATTTAATTATTTGATTATGTCTCGTATCCATTTTTGACAAAGATATCCAATATGTTTTAATATAAAGTACTGTAGAACTTAATTAAAGACTTCAAGGCATTGTTACGTCTCATCAATTACGGAACACTAAAAAATATTAATACAAGTTGTAGTAATTTTTTTTATAAACATCAAGTCATATTCTATATTATCTTTAATTGAGAAATCAATACTATTTTAACACTTGTTCTATGAGAAAACCAGGCAAGGGGGGGGGGGGGGGGGATCGATGTCACTCACTTTAATGAAATTTTCTAAAAGGACTCCTGCAATAAAGCATATGATCACAAGAAAAAAAAAACATGAAGTCAATATGCATTTCAGATTCTATAAATAGTAACTCGTCTTTATGCTGTTATATACTTAATCATGTTATCAAGTCAGAGAGCTTAGAATAAAAGGTGATATCACCTTTTCGTGCTAAATAGGTGCTATCACCTATCTGAATAAGTGGTTTCACCTATTCGAAAAGGTGACATTACCTAATTGAGTTTCTTACAACAGTCATTAATGAATGATCCCTATATTATATAGATTACCACTGGAACCAAGAAAAATCGGACTACCGAGTTTTCATGCGTTTTCTACGATTTTCTTGTTGTTTACATGATATATAAGTGAAATAAACTAATTAGTAAGCAAAAAAAAAATTACAGCTGTTCGACGGGAAAAGGTGATACAACCCAATTGAATAGGCGATATCACCTATTCGAGTAAGAGATATCACTTTTAGAATTGGTGATATCACAAATTCAAATCAAATAGGTGATATCATCCATTGGAACAGGTGATATCACTTATTCAAATATGGGATAGTACTTTTTCCAGTAAATACCAAAACGGGGCCTCATACCTATAAATTAAGTCACAGTAGTGATAACCCAATCATAAATATGTGTTTTTATGCTGTTGAATTTTGAACCGGTTTCGTGATCAAAATTCCACGACCCGGCTCAGTTTTCAACGGATTAGGGTCTTAATTCAACACCTTTGGTCTCAGAATTCAACGTTGAAAAATGACCCCCGGGTCAATTTTCAACCCGGGTCAAAATTCAACGTTACAGCGGATTGCGTGGCACCTTTATTATTATCAAGAAAAGAAAATGAACATATGCATAAAATTATATGACATCTATCAAACTTTGACCGCCGTTTCCCGGGGTCAAGGTAATTTAAAGTAAATAACGTTAAATTGTTAATCAGCGTCCGCCGTTTCCCAGGGTTTTGCTGATTATGGCTGTTGACTGAACAGTTGAAGTTCAGATATGTGTTGAACAGTTGAAATACAAACGAGTTGAAGTTTGTTATTTGTATTGAACAGTTGAATTTGACCATTGAGTTGATGTTGTGATGTTGATATGTTGTTGATGTTGTGATGTTGATATGTTGTGGCTTGCCCAATTTGAAATGGCAGCAAAATTTAAATTTGAAATACAAAGCCGTGCCCACTTATACGCCACAGTTAGGAGATAATAAATTCAACAAGTTTAGAATTTTGCGTTGTTGTCTTTTCCTCGATAATGACAACATCTATTAATTAAAAACAGATGAGTTTATTGAAGAAAGACAGCAGTGATTGTTATACGGGGGAAGGGCGACAACTTGCATAACTGCAGAGTAGCTGTAGAGCAAGCCTCTAGTGGGCGGGGAAAACTGGCATCATATAAAATGGATTCTCAGACTAAGCTTCTTTCCTTCTGTTAACACCCAGCCCTCCAGATACAGTGAAAAGTTAAGACAAATAATTTACAAAAAGAATTAGTCTCGACAAAAAATTCCCTCCACACCCACCCTTTATGAAATAGATGTTAAGTAGTAGAATGCATAACATGAAATGTTTTTGTTTTTCGCTTGCTGTCGCTTCTTTGATTGTTTGTTTCAGTGGAAGTTCTCGGACGTCTGCCTTCACTATGAAGAAATCGGCACGGAAATAAAAAGACGAGAGGGTTTCCTTGTGGATGATTTATTACTTTGAAGTTGAATTTCAGCGGACTTCTATCTCTGAGGATGGATCATTTTTCGCACGGATTAGACGGATTGGCGGATTTCGGATTGCGTGGCACCTTTATTATTATCAAGAAAAGAAAATGAACATTTGCATAAAATTATATGACATCTATTAAACTTTGACCGCCGTTTCCCGGGGTCAAGGTAATTTAAAGTAAATAACGTTAAATTGTTAATCAGCGTCCGCCGTTTCCCGGGGTTTTGCTAATTATGGATGTTGACTGAACAGTTGAAGTTCAGATATGTGTTGAACAGTTGAAATACAAACGAGTTGAAGTTTGTTATTTGTATTGAACAGTTGAATTTGAACATTGAGTTGGTGTTGTGATGTTGATATGTTGTTGATGTTGTTGATGTTGTGATGTTGATATGTTGTTGATGTTGTGATGTTGATATGTTGTTGATGTTGTAATGTTGATATGTTGTGGCTTGCCCAAGTTGAAATGGCAGCCAAATTTAGATTTGAAAAAGATTTGAAAGCCGTACCCACTTATGCGCCACAGTTAGGAGATAATAAATTCAATAAGTTTAGGATTTTGTGTTGTTGTCTTTTCTTCGATAAATAAATATCAGACTGGAAATTGATATTTTAATTCTTCTAAATGTCTTAATTATAAGATCTACAAAAAAAATCTTTGGTCAATAGAAATATGTCTCTTTGTTACCCAATGATTTTGTTTAAAGTGTTAGCAAATTTAGATGTGTTAGTCACAAATTATCCATTGAATGTGGAAGGTGTTTTAAAATATAGGTCTAGCAGATAGATAACATTATCTCTGTAGTGTGGGAAATACAGGGTTTTACTTAATATTTAATTGCAATTTTTTCAATGATGAAAGAAGAAAGCACAAACAAGAAAAAAATAACAAAATTTAGAATATTAACAGTTTTGTTAATTTGTTTAATAGTGATGATTAGTTTACCTTTATTGGCTTATCAAAAATTTGTTAAATAGTAATTCATTCATTCCTTTCCTGAATTTCTCCCAGTACTTCAAAACTAATATTGTTTATATGTTAATCCTTTGTTCATTTGTTACCTTATCATTGTTGGTTTATTTCTTGTTTGTTCTTTTAAGCCTCATGTGAGACCATTACGTGATATAATATGTTTCAAAATGTTTCAAATTGTGTAAAGTCTTTGAAACACTTTAACACATGTAAAATGATAAATAATTATTTGAAATGATTTCAACTTTATTATTCATTTGAGGGTTTGGAATATTTTTTTTATTGACAGACTCTATCCCAGTATTATATGTGTGCATATTTTTTTGTCCATTTATGAACTACCTAATATCGTGTTAAATTTTTTTGGCACGAAATAATGTATATACAGTACATGTAAAATAAATAACTGGCCATTCTTAGATTTTGTTATATCTTTACATGTAAAGAAAGCGAAAAAACAGGCGATCGACACATGCGTTTCTTGGAACTCTCTAGTTTTACATTATACTAAATGTACATGCACCAGCCATCATTAAGTTGTTTTGCAAGAGAATGGTTATCAAACTAGGCATTTCTTATTTTAATGCAGCCGTTTACAACCACCAAAACGTATTGAGCTGCACATCAAGAGTCAATCTCTTTAATAAACAACTTTTACACGCCTAGTCTCGAATTTTTCCAAACTTTCCATGAGAAAAAAAAATCATGAATACTGTTAACTCAAATTGGGCATAAACTGGTTGCAAAAATCCAGGTTATTTTTTACCCTCCCCCCCTTAAGTTTGAAAATGATCTTCAGCGTCTTACGGATAAAATTTGCATAAATGCCGACAAAAGCACCTGACAAAGACAATTTCTAAAGTTGTGAAATACATGATAAAACTATTTGGGAAATTAACTTACTTGGGAAAGCAATTATTCAAAAGTGGTCGGATTATTCAATTTGTATTTAGTTATACATGTTTACTAAAAACGAAATTAATGTTTAAGATATTTCGGATATTTGGGATTTGAACTATGTTAAATCTCCTATGATCATCACGCATTTAACACGCGCAGTAATTTGTTTTGATTATATAGAGCTGAAAGCGAGGCTACTGTGTCGACCGATTTACTCCGATGTTATTCAACAGAAAACATGCATAAACATACGCCACAAATAGTTAATGCCATTTTCTCCTGAATTGATCTTAATTTCATAATTTGAAATGTAAGTAAATAAAATGATAAAGTTATCTTATTTTGAATATTAGATTTCGTTCAAAGTAAAACTAAATCATTGAGAACCTCAAAAGTTTTTCGTAATGGATCTCATTTTTAGTGTAGCGTCATACACTGAAAGAGATACGAACGACAACTCTACATACTGACGCCAAGCGGTAAATCTAGTTCTGGATTTTTAGCAATTCCTTTTTTACCGAAGCACAGAATTTATTCAAACTTTTCATGAACATTTTCTTGGTTTAAATGAATTCATTAATGCATAAGAACTTTAGGAAACAGGCGTATTTATTACTAAATCAGCAGTTTCACCTGCCAAAAGCGGTAAATCTAGTACTTTGTTATAAATGTTAAAACCAAAAAACGGACACAAATGTTTTAAAAATCGCGATTAAAAACAACAAAATGAAGTTTTGTTTTTTTTTTAATAAAGGAAAACCTCATTCACATACCAGATAATTTGTACGCACACAAACTCTCACACAAACCACTGTTTTCATGTTTGGTCATGAAATATTTGTTTTTAACTTGGTATTGCTTTTTTCAATATTAAAAAAGAAAAAGTTCTGACGTACTCCATGTGTAATGTTCATTTAATTGAAATACATTTATATTCAAAGAGATGTTTTATATAAAAAAAACCTGATTACAAACAAACAAACAAAATTAAAAGGATGCTGTGTAAAAATCCACATTTTTCAACATTGATATTATTCCTGCGAAACTGAAATTTTCATAACACATGCGTAAAGTTGCCAAGGAAAATTGTATAACAAATTTGAAGACTTTGAGCAGTAAAGAGACCTCTTTCATATTTTCAATGATAAGAACTTTTTTGCGAGCGCGCAAGCGACAAAGTCACGCGAGACCCGACATTCGAAGGCGGTCTAATTTGAATCCAAAATGGTGAAACGCTGTTCTTGGGGAACATGTAACAGCGATAATAGGTACATGCACTGTTACAACGCACTTTGAAAAATTACGCACTTTGAAATTTTTTTTCAAAGTGCGTTAAATTTGGGACCAAGCTATAACGCACTTTGAAAAAATTATTTTTTTTCAAAGTGCGTTGATATCGACCATATTGACGCACTTTGAAAAAAAAAATGTAGATTGATCAATATTCTTACAAATAATTGGTATGATAAATAACAGATCCTGGATGGATGATTTTTTTATGATGAAGTCACTTCAGGAACTGAGAAGTTGACGTTTTAAATATTTGAGGTTTTGATAAAATAAAAGGGAAAGGGGTCTTGAAATAAAGAGTGACGATTGTTTAAGATCACTAATTCGTTTCTTTCTTTTCTTTAAATTCTAGTCTTTGATAAGTATATGTAAAGCTGTAAAGGGGGCACTAACAGTGGACAGCTTAAAGCAACTAAGCATTTATCATAATAGAAAGGGGGCAAATTGATTGTTAAAAAAAAGGATAATTCTTTCTCTCTCATACGTTTTACTAGTACTGTACTTCAATATTTCTAGTTTTCACCTGTATTAATTAACTCATTTAATATTGAAAGTTTTCAACCTCATACTAGTTAGGTAAATACATAATTATATAAATATTTTGAGTATAGCATAGACATCGAGACCGGGCAATAGGCCAGGGGAGGAGGGGCTTAGCCCCCCACTTATTCTGGAAAGATATATACATCGTATAAGCATAGAAAATGCAGCTTACCCTTTTTGCGTTTATTGCTCCCCTCCCCCGTTTGTTACCAACACCTATGCATTAAAAAGATAAAGATTTGGACTGAGGGATCTTATACCTGTCTTCTCCTTTTTTCGACGGGAGTTTATCAATTCATAAGTTTTTGAAAGATAAATAACAAATAAAATCTTTCCATTACAAAAATATGATTTTTTTTTCAAAGTGCTTTAAGTGTCTCCATGGTAAAAAGTGCGTTGAGTTGGTCCCAAATTTAATGCACTTTGAAAAAAATTTTCAAAGTGCGTTGATTTTGTCCCAATTTTAACGCACTTTGAAAAAAATTTTCAAAATGCGTAATTTTTTCAAAGTGCGTTGACACAATGCACAAAGAATACATGAAAGGAGTGCCAAAGCCTACGACACGATTGGACGACACCAAACTTTGGGTAAAGGCATGCAGACAATGTAAACAAACATACATATGTGTGTAGCAAACACTTTATTGATGGTCGCCCTACCGAGTTGCATCCCTATCCAACAAATGCCAATTCAAATAGAGTTATTTTGAAAGGAAGAAAACGTGCGACAAGAAAGCACACCTTCACACTAGGAGAACAACAGACGAATGCCAATCTCAGCAAGGCAGGATTTGTACAATGTACCACACCCCGTGCCAGAGGCCTCTTTATTTGTTACCGTCGAAGAGGAAGAAACCAGTGAAAAGGACTCAACCCAGCAGCAGCTCACAGAAGGTAAAATAAAATTCAAATTTGGAATAAACTTACATGAGATTAAAGCTGACATGAATTCTGAAAAACGCAACATTTTCATCTATGTACGACTTGTTTCATACCAACTATAGCCGTATTCCGCCATATTTCTTTCACATACATCGTCTCTTTGTAACGATATATACCCCAATGCGGTCGTTACACTTGAATGATTTTTTGGCTTGGGTATCGACTTGTGCACATCAGCGATGGTAAAGCATATGAGAACACATGTGGTGATCAAGACATTTCAAAACCACAACAAACAACATAATAATCATATTTCTGAATAATTATTGATTTGAATCAAAAGGAAAAAAGTTTGGAAGAGAAATTTAGATACATGAGTACGTATTTTACAAACAATGCTCCAATTTATGCAGAATAAAGTTAACTTGAAATAAAAAGCAGTAAAATCTGCAAACACATTTTGAAATTATATTATTTGAATGGAACAAAACAACCTACATCTTTGATTTGCAGGTCCTAAAGTTGCAATTGATGCATATCGAGAAAACGCCTCGAACGCTGTAAACGTACCCATACCTGGAAATAAGGTTGCTGCATCGGTTCGAAGATGTGCACAAGTCAAGTGATATACACCCTGAATCCCATTTATTGAAATATGCATCACAAAAAAGAAATAAACTCCATAAAAGCTCAATAGTAAACACACTGTCTCCGTACAGACTAGCACGTCGATACACTTAGTCCGTGCTGATCACATTTTGGTCAGGGAACATATCACAAGTGGAAAGAGAAGTTATTTGGTATTTGTGAGGCTGAAAAGGAGGGGGGGTTAAAGTATTATAACTGTAGTATAAGTTCGGTCGCAGAAAAAAAGGGGGCAGCCCCCACCCCCCCCCCCCCCCCCCCCCCCTGAAAAGTAAAATAGGAGTTGCACAATGGTAATATGTAAAAAACCTAAGATTCTGAAAGTTCCATTAAATTTCACTAAGTGGTACAAGATGATTTGCGGATAAGAGATTGGTACCCTAAAGCGTAAGAAACAGACGCACGGACAGACGGATTACTAAATACCTTCCCACTTTTCAAGCGGGGATACAATAAACGTGAAATATACATCAGTCTTTTTTTCCCCTTTTTTTTCTTTTTTACTTTTTTTTTTTTTTTTTTTTTTTTTTTGGTCAGCGCAACTTCTCATAAACCACTGCACAGAGTTTTGTCGAACTTTGCAGATATTTATAGGAGACAATGTGTGTGTAGATTTACACATCACCAGCAAATTCGAATTCTTTATTTACCGGGAATTTCCGCACTTTTACATTTACAATTTGGACACAATGTGTATAGCTGAGCATATTACATGGAAATTACGATTCCTTTATTTTTTTCTGGGAATTTCAGCACTTCGACTTTTTGGGGAGCGTGTGAACTTGCTCACTATTTTTCTTTCATTGTGCATAAAATTATAAATAACTTTAAATCAAATTATAAAAATATAAAGCCTTTACACAGTATTTATTTGATAATGAATCTGTTTCAGACGTTTTTCTTAAATTATTTTTACGAGAGTGTTAATATGCATGTTTTATCCCCCCCCCCCCCACTTCTATCACAGGAAAATATCTTCAAAAGGTGAATGATTCGTAATAATGCATGCTTTATTATAAATTTAATTAAGTTAAACCATGTAATCATAATTTTATTTACTACATTAACAAACAAGAGTATATTATAATGTTTATTTTTGAAAAAAAAAATTTCAATCAACCCCACTGAGCTTTCAACCTTTGATATTTTCCCTGACCAAATAAAATGATCGGCATGGGCCACGTGTGTCCAAGCATATTTAACTATTGAGTTAGCAATGGATTACATGGCTTCTGAGATGCATTTTTCAATAAAAGTAAAATAGGATAATTCTTTCGACATGTGCACATCCCTGTAACGATAGCAGTATTCAGGTAAATATTTTATCACTGCGTTTGACTCGTTTTCTCGACCTGCATGGATTTTTGCGGTACATAAATGTATTCCGTGTTAGTGTACTTTTTATATTGCAGCAAATGCATTAAAAAATAATTTAATTCTCGGTATAGTTCTATTTTTGTTGTTGAATTTTTACTTTTCAAACATGTATTGGTCAGTTTATGGACTTCTAAAAAGTATGCTATCGGAGATGAGTACATGTCGACAGCCAGACTAGAAAATCACTCAAGTGAAACAATTCTACAGGGCTATATATAGCAGGTACAGGTGGCCAAAAATCTTCGATTTAATATGGCGGAATCGAAGAAATATGTCGGACAAGGGCGTACAGGAATGTAGTAAGTCGTACAAAGATGAAAACTGATGCCTTTTTAAGAGTTCATGTCAGCTTTAACATGAAACATTTGCAGAGTGAAATGTAGATTGATGTGTAACTGAATAGACCAAATTATGCTATTTTTCAACAAATTACCGTAAAAATATTAAGGTTCCTCGTGTAATTCAAAATTTGAGTGGAAGAACTGTATATACTCTATAGATAAACGCATTTCACTGAGAAAGAATACACGACATACAAACACTTACAATGAAATGGAAAAACCCAAAGTTATTTTTAGTCTTAAAAAAACTTTTCAAATACCGACTGAATTTCTACAGGTTCCATAGGAATTTGAAAATGGCCATATCGGCTTTTCAACTCGCACTCTAGTGTGTAAACATGTCATTTAATATTCAAACAACACAGACTATATCACAAGTGGGAGTAGATCACATTTTTTTTAAAGTGCAAAAGATTAAGAGGAGAGGAATTCTTAATATCAGCATCACAAAGGAATTATTGCGAGCTGTTCTAACTTGTAATTTCCAATTTTTCAGTTGATGACCACTTAAATGCTAAACCTGTACAAATGGTTAATGTTGCTACCCAGACCAACCCGGACATAGAGGGAATGTCAAGCAATGAGGAATCCCAGGATAGGGGGCACACAAAGAGACGACTTCTGATGATTAAAAAAAAAATGTTCTGCAAATTTTAAACAGGTAAATGAACTTTGTTTCATGTGTAAAGATAAATACTACTTTTGTATGAATTAAAAAATTCTCAGAAATATCATTTTAAATGGAAGAGAGAAAGTAGGCGCTTGGCAGAAAATTAGTATATCTAATATGCAATTTAAATATCTTTCTGACTTTACACATACCTATAATTATTTGAAATCTCATCATGTTACATTTAATAGACTTTGTATCATACTTTATATAGTACATGTAATCACTATCATTTAATACCAATGCTACCTGTTCTCAGATGCCCTTGTTAATCACATTCTAATAAATAAATAATGTATTTATCCTTGATCCCTACAAGTATAACATTGGTAGTTTTACTATCATCTTCAATGTACTTAAGATTAAGGCATCCTCAATGGTGTACTGGAACAGTACTGAAACAAATGAGCGACAGGATTCCAAGGTGATACAATGTCATTACTCTTCTTATGACCCAAACAAATTTTCCGTGAATCTAATGTGTATTAATCTAAAAAAAACCTGTAATGCCTATAAAAAATACAAAATAAAATAATACAAACACAAAAAAGCCACAGTAATGATTCAATTTATAACTTTCATAACAGACTCCAAGAAGAGGACCTAAACGCTTGCTTTCATTGAAAGAAGAATTCACTCTAACCTTGTTGCGACTACGAAGAGGTTTTGGCTCCAAATCACTCAGTGATATATTTGCCATTTCTGAAAATTCAGTAAGTCGAATATTTACTACATAGATGTGTCTCATGAGCATTGACCTTGGCTTTCTCTTCATATTGTCATCCAAAGAACAAATCATGGAAAATTTGCCCAAATGCTTTAAACATTTAAAAAAAACAAGAATAGTTATTGACTGCACTGAATTCTTTGTGCAAAAAACCAGTCTTCCATCTGCTCAGAGAATAACATATTTATCTTACACCATAATACCTTCAAGTGTTTAGTAGCAATAACTCAATCTGGTTCATTTTGTTTTGTATCTAATTTTTACACAGATAGTATTTCTGACAAGAAAAAAAATACAAGAATCTATCTTTTTGGATAATATTGAGTTTGGTGATGACATTATGGTGGAACCTGACTGTCTCATAGGAGGCGATCTAGCATTAAAAGGTGCAACACTAAATATTGCCCCATTTTCTTTTGGAAATCAGATGGGTAGCAATGCCACCAATGAAACGAGAAGGATTACTCGAGCTCGAATCCATGTAGAACGAGCAATTGGATGTTTGAGAAACTATGCAATTTTGGAAGGGGTTATGACTCTCTAGATGAAGCCTTTGTACAGTCAAATTGTTAAAGTATGTGCAATGTTATGCAACCTTGACTGTCATCTTGTGAAGTAAATCGTATGTGTGTAAATCAGTATTGCACATACATTTGAATAATAAATGACAAAATAATTACAATGCTTTGATAATTTTCTCATTTTAATGCTATATGTAGCTGACATACAGGGATCTAATTTGTGCTCGTCTCAGAAGAAATTATTTGATTAGCTTAATTTTACAAAAAAGTGAAACACTGAAATATATAGATCTTATGTGACAAAGAATTTTTCACCAATACAACAATCTTAATTCTGCCTACCAACTTCATTTTTTCAGCAGGTGACAGTAGACAGTAGATACATATATTTTGTAATAAAATAGTTTACAAAACTTTTTTTGCCTAATTTATAATGCAGGTACATAAGCAGTCACTGTAGCATAAAAGATTTAATTACAGGTTGTTTAAAGAATGATTCAAGTTTCCTGAGCATCCTCTTGAAGAAATCTGGATGAAAATCAGCATGAGCAACACATATTCCTTTCTTTGTATAAAGTATCAGATAAGATTGATTTCTACCATATATACCCATCTGCCCTTGCATCTAGTGATAGTATTCTGAGTTTTCAGAAACAACCATCTCACCTTTCTCATTAATAACACTGCCTTTATTAATACAAACATTCCTTGGTTCATCGTCCGTGTGAGTAAAAGGACATTTAACCTCAATAAAAGTGCTATCATGACATTTACATGTAAAAATACCATCAATAGAACAACCAATGAAATTCATGGTTGGATGTATTCTTTAGCCTTTATGTGACAGAAGGGGATGTACATGTGACTTATGACATACTCTCATGTAATGTTGAAGAACTACTCTTTCTTTCTTTTTACCCCACACCAGTGATGGAGCTGTAATTTCTCCATATTCACCTAAAATAGTCTTTAGAAGTAAAGGCGAACATTTTTTAGAATCAACTGCTCTGCAGACTTTACTGAAATTAGATGCAGTCAATCTGCCTTTCCTCAGCTCATGCCAAATCTTGCGGTCAAATTGCTCATTTGTGCATGATTCAATGTGAGAAACGTTATCATTGGAAAGAGAACATAAATTCTCAAGAGTTATTGAATTCATTTGCATTAAAAGATTCTATTTTCTTTAACATGTTTAGCATGGAAAAAAGCAGTACATTCTGGACATTGTTGATCAGCTTCATCTCCCTTGTCATTCTGCACTCGTCTGGTTTTTGTACCTCCAGAATATCTAAGGCTTGAATTTTTGGGGATATCTGGAAGAAATTTAAAAAATTTAAATTGAAAGTTTTAAAATAACAAATGAAATGTAATAAAACATTTAGCACTTGAATTAAATGGTGCTTTATAACTGTTGCACTAGATAACAATGGTGAGCAATTTCAATTAGTTTTTCAAATCAGATAAAAATACAATGCAAAGACAACACTGAAATAATAAATACACAGAACATAATTATGGAAAATGGGTTACCTCTCGAAGATTCTTTGCTATTTGACTGATTTCCATTTCTGAGTAAGTTTGTCTCTGATCTACACTGCGGGGTCAAAAGTGTGAGCAGCAGACTGGTGATAATCCACACTTGCATACCTTAATTGAAATTTGTGCCAGTCTTGAAATGATTTGTTGTACGTATATGATGATTTTTTTTCAGTATATATATTTTTTTAATTTCTTACCATTGGTTATATTAGCATAATAAAAATTATTTGGTAATATTTGAATTACGTGTACATATCATGATATGTTAAGTTTAAAGCACAAACAATAGACAAAATATTATATTAACACATTACTCAATATGTTTCCCAATTGTAATCTCTGTGTCAATTAAATGTTCATTTAAGAATGAATCATTTAGACCAAGAGTTTATTTTCAAGAATGAAAACATTGCAAATTAAGATATATCAAATGGAGTTCCGGTCACGTGATGGTCTGTGACTGACGAAAAATTTTGGGCTCCGCTGTTTATTTCCTAAACCTTGTTTCCATATGGTTTTAAGTGTGTTTAATTCTGTGGAAAAGAGTTTATTATTCAATATTGGTGAGTTTTGCATTAACTTTGGGCTTAGTGTAGGGTAAGAAGTGTGCAGTTTAAATCTAAGACATTCTTCGTTGTCTTCATTGTGAACACGTATTCACTCACGCATTCACTCACGATGCTTTCGGATAAAGCGGGATCTAACAAAAAAACACCAGACAAAGAACAAATAAAACCAAAAAAATTTGTGCAGCTAGATTTAAAAGCTGCACCTATGTCTATAAGAAAATCCGTTGTTTCTGAGAAAGCTGCAGTGAAAAAACCAAGAACAAGTAGCGGCGATCACTCCCTCAATCAAGACGATAGTCAATCAGAACATCACGATATTACTTACGACCTTAAACAAATTCAGGACAGTCTCACTGAGATCAGAGAATCTATGGTTAAGAAATCGGATGTAAAACTTATAGTTTCAGAAATTTTGCTCGAAATGAAAAATGAACTGAAAGGTGAAATAAAAAAATAAGAAATAATTACAGAAATGAAAGAAAATTTCGAAAAGGGTATTAAAAACAAAGTTAAGGAAGAATTCGAGGAGGAAATAGAGAGAACACATAAAGAATTCCAAACACAAACGAAAGAGATTTCGGATGGATTTATTCTTGATTTTGACACTCTTAGAGAAAAACTAAGTGTACAGGTAAGGGAATTGAGGGACTTGCAGAAACAACTTCAGACATGTTAATCTATTGCAGGGTCTGCAATCACCCTCGCTAATCAAAACCAGCAGTATTCCCAAAAATCTAACATAAAATTTATGAATTGGACAGAGGAGAAAAATGAAAATCTTAAACAAAGGCTATGTGCGACACACAAGGAAGCGGTGAACGTTGACCTTGACCCCGCAGATGTCCTGGCGATCCATCGGATTCCCGGGGGAGATGGAAGAGGACCACGACCTGTGATCGCAAAATTTCGAAACACCGACATCTAGATCATGGTAATCAAAAACAGAGCTGACAAAAATTTTCAAAAGATCTTCACCATGCACAATCACCTAACACAAATGAAGGCTAAAATTGTGCGCGACTTGAACAATGATCCGCGAATTTATGGTGCATGGTATTTCAATGGAAAAGTGTTTGCCAACGACGAAGAAGGAAATCGCTACAAATTTGACATTTTAGACAACGTGTCTGAAAAATTGAAAGGACACTAAATAATTACTCAAATATGCAGCGGAGTGGACTTTGCGAAAATAACACATTTTGACTGTAAGATCGGGCTCGATATTCGGTAAATTCAGATCATGTTTACTTTTTGTGTAAGTGTGTCGGTGAGTGTGTGTATGTCCCCCTGTTTTTCTAATATCATTATGTGTTTTCATTATTCGGAAAGATGGTGCTTTCATATTCGAGTCTCTTTATCTTTATTGCTTTTTTTCTAAAACAGTACAAACTAAATAAGTAGCTCAATTAAACTAGCTACGGTGAATTGTCAAGGCTTGGCAACAGGTACCAAGAGACTGGATGTTTTAAATTATTATAAGAAAAAAGGTTTTTCAATTCTCTGTTTGCAAGATACTCACTTTACTAAAGAAATAAAACCTTATATTGAAACACAATGGGGATATAAATGTATTTTTAATTCGTACAAGTCAAACTCTAGAGGCGTATGCATTCTCTTTAATAACAATTTTGAATTTCATATGCACAGGGAGAAACAGGACGATTATGGTAATTTATTAGCTCTCGATATGACAATCGAGGATAATAAAGTTACTTTAATTAATTTATATGGACCAAATTCTGACAATCCAGAGTTTTATGAATTTGTAAGAGACATTTTTAGAATTTGATAATAGCATCTATTAATTTAAAGAATAGATGCACTTATTTTATGAGGAAAACTTTGTTGCTGCTATTTGAGTTGGGTTAGTTTGAATATAATTTAGATCGGGTTCGGGATATCTCAAATTCCCCCTCTTTGCACTGGATCCTAAAACGAAAGGTACACGAATTTTGTAGCAGACAGAATTTTCAAAAAATATGCTTTCAATCACGATTGTTTCTTAAATAATTTCATGAAATAGTGTAGACAAATATCTGATTTAATGATTAGATGCATGGATGAATTATTCTTTTTCACAATAATGCGAGATTAGCTTGGATTGAAATTTTTCATGTCGGCATACATGTGGCATAATTTGTGTTAAAACTAGGTTACGTTTTAGTTTTACATCCAAACATAAATCAGATTAAGGAATATTTTTTTGTAATTATATATTTTAAGATTTGAATCGTGCAATTAAAAAAAAAAAAAAAAAAAAAACGGGGGTGGGGGGGTTATTAGCAGTATAAAAGTGATCAAAACATAACAATCTGTGTCTATCAATTTTCGCAGCCTTTATTCAATTGAACATTCTCAATTTATACAATAAGGGAATTTTTAAGTACATTTTGCAATAGAATGCGTTAAGTAAATAAAGAAATAAAAATAACCAGGGGGCTCAGAAGCAAATTAAGTTATTATAATACCTTTCCATCTTTGAGGATTAACAGGGAATATTCAAATATGTAAGTTGTAAGGCTAATGTTCAGCATAAGTTGGGCTATATTTTATCATGCATTTGTTCATGTTTGGCTAAAATAATGCCCTCCACAATAAACAGCACAATCAACCAACAAGAAGCCAATGCTTTATTTCAAACTTGAGAATTGATGTACGCTTGAAATTAAATTCAGAGATTCTCAAGTGTGTAATTGCCCCTTGGTTCCTTTTGGCAATTGCAAAAATTTTTTTTCAAATTCATTGGCAATCAAAGGTAGCTCACTTACTCAGTCATTGAGAGCTTTGCTAATTATTTTTAGTCGTACAATGAATCTGACAGTACAATCTGACTCAAGGGTAATTCGCTTTAGCATTTTAGGGACATGGATTTATCCCTGTTATTGATGCACCTCATTTCATCCCTGCTCATGCATTCTTCACATCTAAGGCTATAACCATTAGTAATAAAGGAATTGATAATTTTATTTATCTGGGGTTTGGGGTAAATTAGGGCTAGACTTATTAATTAAGGAACATTACAAATCATTGCTCAATTTATGTTAAAGAACATAATCTTCTGTATGCTATAACCAGTTGCTTAAATCAGAAATTCTCTTTTTTTTTTTAACTATGGTAAGTATTTAAGGTTTGTGGGTGTGCTGTGACCCAGAAAAATAATAACTGAATCATGTAATAAAAGGGATTCACTTCACAATTAACAAAATTTTCTGGTTCAAGTATTACGGCTAAATTCTCGTGTTTACTCAAAATTTTGTCTGCCTTTTTTAAACGTATAATCTATTCTTGATAATTTTATTTTATTGGTTAGAAAATAAAGTTCATGGAATATTTACATCAGATGAGAATAGTAAAACATTAGGGTTGAAAATATTACTGATAAACTTTGGACATTCAAATTCATAACACATAGATAGGGGAGAAACATGCCATTCATTCAATATTTGGGGAATAAAAGGGAATTTTTTTGTTTGACAATTCATGTCTGACTCTTAGCCTCCAAAAAAAAAAAAAAAAACTTTAGGAAAAGTATGAATTGAATAGGGTTTTCAGTAGAAGAGTGTATTATACACCTACTAGGGAGAGCTGCATATGAGGCCATCATGACATAGGAATAAAACAGATTTGGGAATAAAACAGAAAGATTTATTATTGCAAGATACAGTGTACTAAGATTATCAAGTCAAGTACACACAAATATAAACTGATAAAACATGTAGTATGGATATTTTAAGAACTAAAGCATAATTTTTGTTTCAGTAGTCAATTATTGATAAACAAGAAGGCAATTATGTAAAGGACTTCAATTTTTTAAATTGATTTCATTACTACATGTACATTAGTTTCACCTGTTTTAATATACACAGATTTGGCCAATTGATGTGATGTATTTCACAAGGAAATTTTCTTTGGTCTTACCCGGTAATTATGTTCCCCAAACGAAGTTGGGGAACATATTGTTTTTACTCTGTTTCTTATTAAGGTCTTCCGTTTCCAACGGAAGACCTTATTGTTTTCGTTCTGTTTCTTTTTCCCTCTTCTTATTTTTATTATTATTCTTACCGATTTTGTGCACGCGAGTTCTCGGAAACGCCTCGATGGATTTTCACGAATCTTTCAGATCTAATAGATATTGGTCTGAACCTTATTGGAAATTTTTTATACTGAGATTGCCACTTCCGGTCGTGAGATATGGACGTTTTTATGATTTTCAGAGGGTCTGCTTGTCCTGGTAACTCCTCCTAAATGACTCGAGATAATGAGTTGAGATTTTCAGTGTAGATAGAGGATGAATTGTAGAAGTGCCATTTTGAGACTATATCTATCCAGTACAAAAGGCAACAAAGCTCGCCTGGGTTTTAAAAAATGGCTCAAAAATATCTCACACAATTTGGAACATTTTGTTTCATATCTTCATACCTGTTAATAATTTGTTAAATTATATTGAAGAAAAAATGTGCAAAATCACAAGACCTTTCATTTGATATCAAAAAAATGGGACTGACCCCTCGAATTAGGGGCTCAGAGGGGCCAAAAGTCTTTTATCTATAACTCTCTAATGATTAGTATTTTGTTATACATTATTTAAGCAAAAGTATTCATCTTAACAATTTGCAACAATATATTATAAAATTTTGATCATATGTTATGTAATAAGGGGTCACAAGGGGCCAGAATGTCAAATATGTGACGCTCTATACAGTGCTGCTATCCTATAAGTTGACAATTCTATCCTATCCTATCGTGAATCCTGCATCCACAATCCTATCCTGTGATTTCAGTCTAATCCTATCCTATCCTATCCTGCAACTCTCAGTTTTTTGATATTTAGGAATTAATTTGACAAAACGAAAAAAAGGGAATTACCGGGGAAATAATCAGACACAGTTACGGTATTCATTTAAATATTATAGATTTTAATGGAAAAAAAATAATCGAGATCGGCATTCCATAATTCCCGACTCACCGCACAATTTAAATTCACGATTATCATTGCCATGTTAAAAATAAATGTTAACAAACAGATCGTAATAACACGTGGACAAGTACTGATTTTGCGAACATATGTTAAGAAATTGGGCTAGCAGAAGAATTAAAGAAAAAAATATATACTTAATGTTTTAATTCTCCTACTAACAATGATCGGGAGACCCGGGATCGCGACTTGCGTCCGACATATTATAATTAATTACTTTTAAAAATCATAGGCCTATACGGTAAAAAATGTTTAAGTATATGTTTCATGTAAACTTTTATTTTTTTCTAAACTGAGCAACATGAAAATAAAATGCATGTACATGTATCTATAGTCTAACTGTACCTGCATAACAGGTTTTTCTGTATGCAATTCTCAAAAAGAAGATATGACTAGACCATAAACCAAACAGACAAAGTCAAATTGTAGATCTAGAATATTTTGACTTTCACATATTAAACATTTTAAATGTGAAATTGTCTTATAATATCAAATATTAAATGTATGATTTATTTAATTTAAATTCATGATTTATTCTTTTTTTAAAATTTCAGTTCATCATCTGTCATATGTGATATTTTTCAAACATGCAAAATATATAGTTGCTAAATAAAATTCAAGATGATCGAAATGTTGTTTCTTCTCAATTTATGGTCAGCTCAGTGCCGTACAAATGTATTTTAAATTACTATATATATTTTGTTTTACGTGTGAAATTTTAATAATTTATGTTTAATGGAATATATTTTCTAAACTTGATATTGGTTGACAGATTGACAGTATATAAATATTGCATGAAGTTGAGTGCAACATTGAAAATTTTTACCCCAAGAAAACCATTGTCAATCGAGCCGCAGTATTGACAATGGTTTTCGAGGGGTGAAAATTTTTAATGTTACACTCAACTACATGGAATATTTATTATATTATACTGAATGTTTTATAAAAATACATATTACAGTGAACCGTGCGCGCATAAATTCCACGCAGTCACTATTTTTTGTAATACCACCCGTCGTCAAGCAATGTTGACTGTTGCTATGCAGGAGGGCGTGGCTTCATTATTCAGCGGGTAGTAGTGTTTTTTTATCAAATGTTTCTCGACGAATCAGATTCAAGTAATTTACATGAAAGTATAATATTAATAAATATTGTAGTGATGTCACACATTTTCCTAAGATCTTATAAAACATGCAAGAGAAATTCAGAATTCACAGCATTTACAGTTTTTATAACTCATTCTTGAGTAAAGCAAGTTTGTATTTGACCTTGGCATTGGATCTTGAATCTTAATCAGTGTCTGATTGAAAAATATTAAAATGCTCCACACATGTTCCTTAGATCTTATAAACATGCATAAGAATTCACAGTATGTATAACACATTCTTGAGTAAACCTTTTATTTGACCTTGACATTTGATCTTATAATTATCAGTGTTTAAATGAGGAGAAATACTTTATTAAGTTCACAATATTTTTATTCAAGGTGATTCCTCAACAATGTTTAGCAATTGATTATTCCATTACCATGAGACAAAGTCATTAAAAGTATCCATGTACAGCATTTCAGAATTTTAATTCAAAGATCACAGATACATGAACTTTGTTTAAATTTAAGTTTATAAATGTTTTTATTACCGTAGTATAATGTTTTTCATGCATTTAATTTGACTTTTCAATTCGACGCTCAAATTGAAATTCAAATGTCAGAGTTTTTGTCAGAGAGATGGTCATAAACTGAACAGTTCCACAAATGTCAACAATGCACAGAAAACATACACTGATCTCCTTGATAAAAGCACCATGATTTCAGTCTTAGGAATCTTTGACACTGGTTTGAACATCTTTCATCATTTACTCTAACAGCATTTGGCATCAACTGCATTCTGCACAGCTGCAAATCTGCAGGGTTTCCTGAAAAAAAAAATCACATAATTATAGGCATGTAGATTGTAAATTTTGTCATACACATTTCAAACACATTTAAAATAAAAATAATGCATTTAGAAATCATGAAAAATAAAATCTTATACTGCAACCTCAGTCATATAAAATTAAGAAAAAAAATCTTATTTATTTAAGATAATTTACTTGTACATTATAATTCATTTTATCTTCATTTTGTCAACTTGCTAACAAGTATGAATACATTTGTTTTAGTGACTTTTCTCTATTTTCTCTTTGTATTTATCTATTTAATGTTTTATCTTGGCTTTCTTTTTTTTTTGGTCTTGAAATTTGAATATGTAATAGAAGAAGAAAATATCTATGTAACAGCAACATGATGACCAGAAAAATTCAACATTTCTTTCAGTTTAACTCTCAAGATTTTTGAAAGAAGAAAATCACTTGTTCCAAGAAACTGCAGACATGTGACTTCAAAGCAGATAATGATGTTTATTGTTGAATTACCATTTAAAAATACATGATAAAAATAAAATCATACATACTTTTTAGATTAAAATCCTGTATGCTTGATGACGCATGATGACGCATGAGTGCAGGCAAATCCATCGCTGTAATGATGAATATTATATAAGAGGATTATTTCCGTAGATTTCATTGGCTGAAAGGACGTCACATGACATTCCTCCTTTTGCGATAGCGACGTGAAAGCGCGTCCGCGGAAAATGATATCGCACGGCACACCGTTCGGTTGCACTGAAGTTACATAGAACATGACGTCGTAATAAAAGAAACGTGAATTTAACCATTGTGACGTAATGACAGCCAAGTCCGTTGTGTTAGGACTGTGTCGGTGCATTCACTTGAGTGATTATATAATATAACTATTATGGACTTCAGTGAACGGTCAATATGTGGTTATAAGGACTCATGGCAATTGACACAGCGTGCTCGCAGGCTCGGTCGCTATCACTTTCTGTGTCTTCGGTCAATATCAATTGCCATGAGTCCTTATAACCACATATCGACCTAAACTGAAGTCCATAATTGTATAATATTAAAAGATTAACTTATGTTTCATAACTCACAATACATCATACATACATGAACAATATGTAAGTGCACTGCTGAGTGAGCTCATAAAACATTTCAGCAGTAGCTTTAGAAATGGTCATGATGATTCTACATTAATTTATTATAAGTTACACTGAAATGAAAGAATAAAGGAAATAAAGAGATTAATAAACTGATTAAGGCATATTACATATGATGATTGTTTTAGTCTTAGAGTTCATTGATATATGACAGAGTAAAGGGGGAATTATTAATTATTTTATTCCCCCTTCTGTCTACACTACTTCTTTTTTTCCGCACCTAATTTTTATTTATATTAAATAGAATAAAATGTTTATATTTTAAGACACGAGAGCATTGTTTTGAGGGATAAATAAGTATAAAAATGCAAACATGTACAGTGTACAGTTTGTAGTATACTTACATGAAATCGCACATCATCTATTCAAGTCCGCTGTTGACGGTTCCTGTGGAATTATCCAAATAAGCAGAGCATATTTAACAGAAAACATGTTAGAACACTTTTACACAAGTAAGAATCGGTTAAATCATCCAAACAAGCTGAAGAAATACGGTCTTTCGATGTCTGGACTCTTCGTTGTTTACATTCTCAAATCTTCCGGCGATCGTTCACGGTTAGATCGTACGCCGTGTTACTCGAAGTTTATAATGTAAATCTGTGTTTTGAGGAAAAAATGTTTTATTTTCTATTGAAATTTTATAAACATTTCTTTTGTAAACATTTTATATCGTATTTCGTTTTTGTTATTTATTCTGAAATATGAATGAACCTTTGCTCGAATCTGATTGGCTGTAGGATACAGGATAGGATAGGATAGGATAGGATTGGATTAACTTCTATATGTTTCTATCGTGAATCCTCAATCCTGAATCCTATCCGATCCCATCCCATGTCAACTTGTGGGATAGCAGCACTGTATCTCAAAAAGGGGGAATATTTTGATAAGCAATATTGAACAAAAGATGGTCAGAATAATATTCTTAACAATATGAATACTTTGAATTTTTGTAAATTGGCCCCATTAAGGACTTGTAGGGGTGGCCCCTAAATATTTCCATTTAGCATATCTCAATAACGAAAAGAAACCTCTGAATAGGTGTTGAACAAAAAATCTTCAAAATCACAATACCTTTCATTTCATATCAAGAAAAAGGGGCTGACCCCTTCAATTAAGGGCTCAGAGGGGCCAAAAGTCTTTTATCAATAACTCTCTAATGACCAATATTTTGTTATACATTTCTGAAGCAAAAGCATTAATCTTAATGATTTGCAACAATATATGATACAATTTTGATCATATGTTACGTAATAAGGGGTCACAAGGTGCCAGAATATCAAATCTTTGACGCTCTATATCTCAAAAAGGGGGAATATTTTGATAAGCAATATTGAACAAAAGATGGTCAGAATAATATTCTAAACAATATGCATACTTTGAATTTTTGTAGATTGGCCCCATTAAGGACTTGTAGGGATGGCCCCTAAATATTTCCATTTAGCACACCGCAACAACGAAAAGAAACCTCTGAATTGGTGTTGAACAAAAAATCTTCAAAATCACAAAACCTTTCATTTCATATCAAGAAAAAGGGGCTGACCCCTCAAATTAGGGGCTCAGAGAGGCCAAAAGTCTTTCATCTTTAACTCTATAATGATCAGTTTTTTGTTATACATTGCTGAAGCAAAAGTATTCATCTCAACAATTTGCAACAATATATTATAAAATTTAGATCATATGTTACGTAATTAGGGGTCACAAGGGGCCAGAATGTCAAATATTTGATGCTCTATATCTCAAAAAGGGGGAATATTTTGATAAGCAATATTGCACAAAAGATGGTCAGAATAATATTCTTAACAATATGAATACTTTGAATTTTTGTAGATTGGCCCCATTAAGAACTTATAGGGGTGGCCCCTAAATATTTCTATTTAGCATATCTCCACAACGAAAAGAAACCTCTGAATAGCTGTTGAACAAAAATTCTTCAAAATCACAAAACCTTTCATTTCATATCAAGAAAAAAGGGGCTGACCCCTCAAATTAGGTGCTCAGAGGGGCCAAAAGTCTTTCATCTTTAACTCTTTAATGATCAGTTTTTTGTTATACATTTCTGAAGCAAACGTATTCATCTTAACAATTTGCAACAATATATGATAAAATTTTGATCAAATGTTACGTAATAAGGGGTCACAAAGGGTCGGAATATCAAATCTTTGACGCTCTATATCTCAAAAAGGGGGAATATTTTGATAAGCAATATTGAACAAAAGATGGTCAGAATAATATTCTAAACAATATGCATACTTTGAATTTTTGTAGATTGGCCTCATTAAGAACTTATAGGGGTGGCCCCTAAATATTTCCATTTAGCACACCGCAACAACGAAAAGAAACCTCTGAATAGGTGTTGAACAAAAAATCTTCAAAATCACAATACCTTTCATTTCATATCAAGAAAAAGGGGCTGACCCCTCAAATTAGGGGCTCAGAGGGGCCAAAAGTCTTTCATTTTTAACTCTCTAATGATCAGTATTTTGTTATACATTGCTGAAGCAAAAGTATTCATCTCAACAATTTGCAACAATATATTATAAAATTTAGATCAGATGTTACGTAATTAGGGGTCACAAGGGGCCAGAATGTCAAATATTTGATGCTCTATATCTCAAAAAGGGGAATATTTTGATAAGCAATATTGCACAAAAGATGGTCAGAATAATATTCTAAACAATATGAATACTTTGAATTTTTGTAAAACGGCCCCATTAAGGACTTGTTGGAGTGACCCATAAATATTTCTATTTAGCATATCTCCACAACGAAAAGAAACCTCTGAATAGGTGTTGAACAAAAAATCTTCAAATTCACAAAACCTTTCATTTCATATCAAGAAAAAAGGGGCTGACCCCTCAAATTAGGGGCTCAGAGGGGCCAAAAGTCTTTCATCTTTAATTCTCTAATGATCAGTATTTTGTTATACATTACTGAAGCAAAAGTATTCATCTCAACAATTTGCAATAATATATTATAAAATTTAGATAATATGTTACGTAATTAGGGGTCACAATGGGCCAGAATGTCAAATATTTGACGCTCTATATCTTAAAGAGGGGGAATATTTTGATAAGCAATATTGCACAAAAGATGGTCAGAATAATATTCTTAACAATATGAATACTTTGAATTTTTGTAGATTGGCCCCATTAAGAACTTGTAGGGGTGGCCTCTAAATATTTCTATTTAGCATATCTCAACAACGAAAAGAAACCTCTGAATAAGTGTTGAACAAAAAATCTTACAAATCACAAGACCTTTCATTTGATATCAAGAAAAAGGGGCTGACCCCTTCAATTAAGGGCTCAGAGGGGCCAAAAGTCTTTAATCAATAACTCTCTAATGACCAATATTTTGTTATACATTTCTGAAGCAAAAGTATTAATCTTAATGATTTGCAACAATATATGATACAATTTTGATCAAATGTTACGTAATTAGGGGTCAGAAGGGGCCAGAATGTCAAATCTTTGACGCTTTATATCTCAAAAAGGGCAAATATTTAAATAAGCAATACTGAAGATAAGATGGTCAGAATAATTTTCTAAACAATATGCATACTTTGAATTTTTGTAAAACGGGCCCATTAAGGACTTGTAAGGGTGGCCCCTAAATATTTCCATTTAGCATATCTCAACAACGAATAGAAATCTCTGAATAAGTGGTGAACAAAAAATCTTCAAAATCACAAGACCTATCATTTGATATCAAGAAAAAGGGGCTGACGCCTCAAATTAGGGGCTCAGAGGGGCCAAAAGTCTTTTATCTATAACTCTTTAATGATCAATATTTTGTTATACATAACTAAAGGAAAAGTATTTATCTGAACGATTTGCAACAATATATGAAAAACTTTTGTTCATATGTTACGTAATTAGGGTAACAAGGGGCCAAAATGCTATTTTTTTTAAGCTATAGGTCTCGAAAAGGGGGAGTATTTTAATATACCATACTGAAAAAAAGATGTTCAGAATATCGTGATAAAAATCATAAACTTTAAATCTAATGAAGGAAAACTTAATGTATTTCTTTTTAACGAATATATCAGTCAAAATCACATCTCATCTTATTTAAAAATTCAACGGAAGACCTACTCGTTGCTCGCAACGAGATCTCATCTAGTTATTATTAAGGTCTTCCGTTTCCAACGGAAGACCTTATTGTTTTCGTTCGGTTTCTTTTTCCCTATTATTATTATTATTATTCTTCCAACCGATTTTGTGCAAGCGATTTCTCAGAGATGGCTCGTCCGATTTATACCAAACTTTCAGATCTGAAAGATATTCAATTGATCTTGATAGGTTTTTTTTCTTTTTGATGATCTCACTTCCGGTCGTGAGATATGGTCGATTTTCTGATTTTTAGAGGGTCGGCTTGTCCAGGAAACTCCTCCGAAACGACTAAAGATATCAACTTAAGATTTTCAGTGAAAGTAAAGGAAGGTTTGGTGAGTTGTAATTGGGTCTCCAAATCTTTCTAGCGCAAAAGGCGCCGGAGCTCGGTAGGTCCCGAAAAAATGTCTCAGAAATATCTCACAAAAATTGACACATTTTGTTTCATATCTTCATACGCGTTCATAATTTGTTAAAGTATATTGAAGAAAAAATGTGCAAAATCACAAGGCTTTTCATTTGATGTCAAAAAAATGAGGCTGATCCCTAAAATAAGGGGCTCAGAGGGGCCGAAAGTCTTTTTATCTATAACTCTCTAATGATCAATATTTTGTTATACATTACAGAAGCAAAAGTATTTATCTTAACTATTTGCAACAATATATGATACAATTTTGATCATATGTTACGTAATTAGGGGTCACAAGGGGCCAGAATGTCAAATCTTTGACGCTTCATATCTCGAAAAGGGTAAATATTTTGATAAGCAATATTGAACAAAAGATGGCTAGATTAATGTGCTAAACAATATGCATACTTTGAATTTTTGTAAAACGGCCCCATTAAGGACTTGTAGGAGTGGCCCCTAAATATTTATATAAAGCATATCTCCTAAACGAAAAGAAATCTCTGAATAGGTGTAGAACAAAAAGTCTTTGAAATCACAAGACCTTTCGTTTGATATCAAGAAAAAGGGGCCGACTCCTCAAATTAGGGGCTGAGAGGGGTCAGAAGTCTTTCATCTATAACTCTTTCATGATCAAAATTTTGTGATGCATTACAGAAGCAAAGATGTTCATATTAACGATTTGCAACAATATATGATACAATTTTGAACATATGTTACGTAATTAGGGGTCACAAGGGGCCAGAATGTTAAATCTTTGACGCTTCATATCTCGAAAAGGTTGAATATTTTGATAAGCAATATTGAACAAAAGATGGCTAGATTAATGTGCTAAACAATATGCATACTTTGAATTTTTGTAAAACGGTCCCATTAAGGACTTGTAGGAGTGGCCCCTAAATATTTATATAAAGCATATCTCCTAAACGAAAAGAAATCTCTGAATAGGTGTAGAACAAAAAGTCTTTGAAATCACAAGACCTTTCGTTTGATATCAAGAAAAAGGGGCCGACTCCTCAAATAAGGGGCTCAGAGGGGCCAGAAGTCTTTCATCTTTAACTCTTTCATGATCAATATTTTGTGATGCATTACAGAAGCAAAGATGCTCATATTAACGATTTGCAACAATATATGATACAGTTTTGATCATATGTTACGTAATTAGGGGTCACAAGGGGCCAGAATGTCAAATCTTTGACGCTTCATTCCTCGAAAAGGGTTAATATTTTGAAAAGCAATATTGAACAAAAGATGGCTAGATTAATGTGCTAAACAATACGCATACTTTGAATTTTTGTAAAACGGCCCCATTAAGGACTTGTAGGAGTGGCCCCTAAATATTTATATTAAGCATATCTCCTACACGAAAAGAAATCTCTGAATAGGTGTAGAACAAAAAGTCTTTGAAATCACAAGACCTTTCGTTTGACATCAAGAAAAAGGGGCCGACTCCTCAAATTAGGGGCTGCGAGGGGCCAGAAGTCTTTCATCTTAAACTCTTTAATGATCAAAATTTAATGATGTATTTTAGAAGCAAGATGTTCATATTAACTATTTGCAACGATAAATTATAAAATTTTGATCATATGTTACGTAATTAGGGGTCACAAGGGGCCAGAATGTCAAATCTATGACGCTTGATATCTCTAAAAGGGGGAAAATTTTGATAAGTAATATTGAAGAAAGGATGGTCAGAATAATGTTTTAAACAATATGCATACTTTGAATTTTGGTAAACAGGCCCCATTAAGGACTTGAAGGGGTGGCCCCTAAATATTTATATTAAGCATTTCTCCTAAACGAAAAGAAATCTCTAAACAAGTGTATAACAAAAAGTCTTTGAAATCACAAGACCTAACGTTTGATATCAAGAAAAAGGGGCTGTCTCATCAAATTAGGGGCTCAGAGGGGCCAGAAGTCTTTAACTCTTTAATGATCCATATTTTGTAATAAGTATACATTTTGAGAAGCAAAGATATTCATTTTAACGATATGCAACAATATGTTATAATATTTTGATCATATGTTATGTTATAAGGGATCGCCAGGGGCCAAAATGCTATATTTTTTATGCTTTACGTCTCGAAAAGGGGGAGTATTTTTATAAGCAATATTGAACAAAAGATGTTCAGAATATTGGATAAAAAAACAGAAACTTTAAATTTAATGAAGAAAAACTTAATGTCATTCTCTTTTAACGAATATCTCAGTCAAAATCACATCTCATCTTATCTAGAAATTTAACGGAAGACCTACTCGTTGCTCGCAACGAGATCTCATCTAGTTATTATTATTATTTTTCTTCTTTTTCCTGGAACTTTTTTGTCCGGGAATGATCTTGTAAACTGTTCGTCCGATGTAGGTAAAACCTTTTTAGGGTCAGTAGACATGTTTTGTAGATTTGCGGAATCAAGGTCATTTTGCGCGCACGTGCTTGCAAGAGCGTGCACGTGCAACACGTAAAATGACCAATAAAATAGATATAGCCACAACTGTTTAATTTTTAGATGAAATGCTTTGAAACTCATAATGTGAGGATATATTAGTAGTATAGACATGATGACATTGTCAAAATGGCAAGATCTCACGCGCATGCACGTGCGCTTCGCTCTGATTGGCTGCAACAAAAGTCTCAATATCTTACTTGTTTTTTGACGAAATCCTTTGAAATTTTGAACATAGCCATGCATTAAGATATTCTACATCATAATATATAGCAATTATCATGAAAACACGTGCATGCACGTGCGCTGCAATCTGATTGGCTGAAACTTTAAATAGCTATTACTCCCTTGGTTTTCAACAAAACAGGATGGGATTTGGAACATGGATAGATATAATGGACTTCTACAATAAGATATGGTCACCATGCGCATACACATGCGTCTACGTTCGCTGCAATCTGATTGGCTGAAACTTTGAACAGCTATAACTCCCTTGGTTTTCAACCAAGCGGGGTGGGATTTGGAACATATATAGATGTAATGGACTTCTACAAGAAATTATGGTCGCCATGCTCATGTGAGCACGTGTATGCACGTGAAATGAGTAAAATCAAAAATACACTTGAATTAGCGTATTTTTTAAAACTTTTAGATTAAATGCTTTGATATTTAGTGTATTAAAATCTATAGATTTTGAAGACAAGATTATATGGTCATTACGCACGTGCATTCACATGCGCATGCATGCAATGCTAAAATTTGAATGAAATTGGTACACTTCTGGGTAAACGTTGTTTAAGTCTCAAATGCATAGAATTTGTCTTATTTAATGAACCTTATAGGGAATATGGCACCTAATAGGAGTTGGGGAGCGTTTGGGGAACATCTGTAACGGTCCCCGTTACAATTAGCACTAGTTTAGTATTGTGATCAGACGTCTAAACTTGATAAGTATGATATAAGCTTATGAATTTCATTCAAAATATATACCGGTATATCATAGAGTAAATTTAATTTTATTGCTTATTCGATATTCAACAAAACAGTGGAAACCCCTACTTATAAGATCCAGGGGTAGAAACATTCTAAATTTAACCTATTGGAATTTCACAAACAGCTTCATTCAGGGAAAATTTGTAGGAAATACAAAGTTATTGTTATTAATGGATTTGAAATAATAGCATTTGTCAAAATTTTCCACTAATTACATGTATATTAGATTCATGCCAGCTAAACATATCATTCATACAGGATCAACAGCAAAATTCTATTTCTCTGATTTTCTCAGCCATAAGCTTTAATGTATGACAAATGTTAAAATGATTCACAATACTTTTTAGGGAGTAGTACTTGCTCAGTGTATGAATTAAACCTTTACTACCAAGAAAGTGCTTCCTTCTGATCACATTTTCAATTTTGGGGAATTAAGAAATTTTTTTAATTTTTGTTTAGTCTCCAAACCTTTAGGAAAGTTATGTACAGTACTGTTTGTAATTTAGGAATAATGCACTGTCAGGCAAGGTCAACATCATAATTCCTATTTATTTTTTAACTTCAGGGATAATTAAAATACATGTGTAATCATGATTCTTGCAAGCCAGTCTGATAGGGGAAAGGGGTTTTGCTCTGTGTGTGAGCCATTTATTTATAGTAAGACTTATCCTGTTTCTATCATAGTTCTAGCAAGTGAAGTTACATATAATATTATTCTAATATGTTTAGATCTGTAATTGTCATTAGAGGTGAACTTTAAAAAGTTCTATATTCCCAATACATTTAATTAAGTAGCTGTAAATATCCAGTTTATGATGTATAGGCTCACAGCTCAGTTATACAGATTAGTTTGGTGAAAAAGCAATGATTAGAACAGAGGTAAGAAGTAAAAACAGATGTCATGATAATTGATAAAATTAAGATATGATGAGAAGTAAAGTCATTTTCTGTTTTTATTATGAACATTAAAAAGATAGCATATCAAGTATCATTATGAAGTATAATTTCAAGATACCATTTGCAGTCATTGTTGGGAGTAAAACATTGAATGCTGCAACACCTTGTGTTACTTGTAATACATGTGAGTACTATAAGCCTGTAGAGTTAATTCTCCTGTAGAAGCTAACCTATTATAACATAATTAACATGATTTATTTCTATAGATAATCTTACATGGTAAGTTAAATAGGTTTTGTCTAGAACAATGTTGCTTAAACTGGCCAGAATAAATTCATACATGCAGCTTTTAAATTAGGAGGGTAGATCAGGATCAGCCATTTTTATTATGGAACACTATTTTATCTGCATATGAATGTTTCTTAACATTTTGGTACATGTAATTTTTTTTCATGTTTAATATATATGAACTATTTTGCTATTAAATAATCCAATGTAAGTCAATATAAAAACTTATGCTTAATTTCTCATAACTTTACATATTTAAAACATCAATTGAAGCAAATTGCATATTTTCAGTCTATTTATTATACAGATGTATTCAACTTAGGAGGGATGGGGGGTCTTGAGTTATTTTCTGGGGGTTTATTTAAGTTTCCCTAGTAAGTAGGTTAAAATTTAGGGCGGTTGGTCGTGGGTCAGTTGAATGCGGCTTCCCCATTTTATGGGGTGACCGAAACCTATGGATTCTAAAGGTTTCGGCCATGTGGCGTTTGCGCCGAGCCATTTAACTGATGCTATAATTCATTGTGCTGCTGCTGCTTAAAACAAACTCATTTACTGTGAAAATGTGTGCTGCTTTCAACAAATGAATGAATTGGTCTGCTTTGCTTGCTTGAAACAATTTAGTTGCTGTGCAAAATGTGTACTGCTTCCAACAAATTTCATGAACAGTGCTTTGCTTGCTAAAATATCTTTAGTAACGTTCGCGGTTTGATAACCCGGAACGATAACTACATACATGTAAACTTGTAAAGTTTATTTAAAATACATGTACATAAAATTTAATTGTAAGGTTAATTACCGTTCGCGGTGTACCCGGAACGGCCATTATTATGCTTATTATAAGTACATGTACATGTAATATTATGCTTTCATGTTGCTTGCTGCTGCTGCTGCTGCTTGTTGTAATTTGGGGTCGCCCTTTACGCTTGGCGACACCTTGCTGCTTTTAAATATGCCACGACCAACAATCGCCAATATCAAATGAACGTGTATAAAATCATGTTTGTTTTATTTTCCTCTATATAAATAATGATTATTTTATTTTATGTGGTGATTTTAATCTGGCTCTTGACCCTTCAATAGATGCAGAAAATTACCGTAACATTAACAATCCAAAGCTAAGAGAAAAACTTTTAGAAATTATGAATGACTTACAAATAATAGACTATTTTAGGGTTTTAATTCCAAATTTAAAAATATGTACATGGCGAAAGAAAAATCCAACAAAACGAGGACGATTAGATTATATTTTAATTTCTGAAAATATGTGCAACTTGGTTGAAAATTTAGTAATTAAACCAGGGTACAGATCTGACCACTCATCAGTGGTTCTCGATATAAAATTCAATACCTATGAGAAAGGGAAAGGTGTCTGGATATTTAATAACTTTTTACTTGTAGAAAAAATATACGTTATCAAAGTGAAAGAAATAATAAAATCTGTTAGAAACAAATACGAAAAGAATAATGTGCTTATAGAAAATATGGATAACAGTACATTTTTTGAAGTCCTTCTTATGGAGATTAGACACATTACTATTTCATATTCATCATATAGAAAGAAAGAAAAAATAAAGAAGAAGCCTTGTAAATTGCACAAATAGAACAATTAGAGGCAGAGAATACATTAAATCTACATTTAATAGAGGAGAAAAAAACATATCTTGAGAATTTAAGAAAAGTTACAAGGTCACATAATAAGATCCGGAGCCAGATGGGTTGAATATGGAGAAAAACCATCTCAATATTTTTGTAAATGAGAATCCCGAATTATTTGAATATGATTATCAAAAAAGATTAAAACAGAGGAAAATGAAACTATTAACAATCAGTCAGAAATTTTAAATAAAATCAGGATGTATTACAAATCTCTCTATACTTCTGTAGATGCAGAACTTCTCGACATAGATCTTGCAGAAATTATAACAGTTACTGAGGTTCCAAAACTTGAAAATCATATTGCCAAAACATTCGAGGGAAAAAGTTTGGAAAATGAAGTCAGAGGTGTTAAAAAACATGAAAAACAATAAGTCACCAGGAAGTGATGGCTTTACCGCAGAATTTTTTAATTTTTTTTGGTCAGATTTAAAACTTTTTATAGTACTTGCCATAAATGACATATTTCAGAGGAAAGAACTGCCCATTTCTCAAAGATTAGGGTTAATTACATGCTTACCAAAAGGTGATAAGCCAAGAGAATTTTTGAAAAATTGGCGACCTATCACACTTTTAAATGTGTTTTATAAACCTTTATCAGGTTGTATTAGTCATAGATTAAGATCCACCCTGGACAATATCATATCAAATACTCAACTTGGATTTTTAAAAGGAAGATATATAGGTGAAAATACCAGATTTCTTTACGATCTTATTGATTACACTGAATCTAGAAATATACCGGGATTGCTTGTACTTATGGACTTCGAAAAAGCTTTTGATTCAATATCCTGGACTTTTGTTTATAAAGTATTAGAAGTTTTTGGGTTTGGTAAAACATTATTGAATGAGTAAAAATTCTAAATACAAAATTTTGTGCATCTGTGCTTCAATGTGGATTTTTATCCGAACAGTTTTATATCCAAAGAGGATGTCGTCAGGGAGATCCCTTGGCACTTTATCTGTTTCTTCTTTGTGCAGAAATTCTTGCAATAATGATCAAACAAAATCAAAGTATTAAAGGAATTGTTATTAACAAAACAGAACATAAAATATCCTAATATGCAGATGATACCTGGCTTGCCCTTGACGGTTCACCTAAATCACTTTTTGCAGCATTAAATACAATTGATTTTTTCGCCAAGTTTACAGGTCTTAAAATTAACAGCTCAAAAACTAAAACTGTTTGGACAGGTTCAAAAAAATTCTCTAATCAAGTTTTCCATCATTCTCGTTGGAAACTTGAATGGGGTTGTACAACTTTCAATATACTTGGAATTAATTTTTCAGTAGAACTAGATAAAATTATTGATTTAAACTACAATGTTCAAATACCAAAGATCAATGCATTAATTCAGCAATGGAAAAGAAGGGTTCTTACTCCTATTGCCAGAGTTACAGTTCTTAAAGCATTAATTTTACCAAAACTTAACCATCTTTTTATATCTTTACCAAATCCAAGTAAAGAAACTCTGTCATTATTGAACAGAGAAATCTTTGAGTTTATATGGAAATCAAAATGTGATAAAATTAAAAGGAAAGTTATTACTCAGGATTTTTTACTAGGAGGATTAAAAATGTTGGATATAAATAACTTTATTACATCTCTTAAATGCTCCTGGATTAAAAGATTAACAAAAAGTAATCAACCATGGTTAGATATTTTTTTGGCAATTAATGGTAAAGATATCTTGCATAAAGCTTTTGATTTTGGCGAAGAGTATGTGTCTTGCTTTATTGTAAAAAATAACAACATTTTTTGGAAAGAAGTATCTGAACTTACCTGTGTGGTACAATCCCAATATAAAAATTGGAAACAAAATAATTTTTATAAAGACTTGGTATGTAAATGGCGTTAAAAGTGTTTGTGATTTCTTAGACAATGAGGAAATTTTTTTAAATGTTACTGATTTTGGAAATAGATTTCATTTGTCTAATGTTTGCATTATGAATATAACAGTATTATTTGTGCTATATCCAGGTTTTTAAAAACAATGTCTATAGATAAATCATCTGTTAAGAGGGAATGTACCCCTGTTATCCCTTTTTATTTTGAAAATATTATTGTATATGAAAAGTGCACTAAAATTATTTATAGATATTTGAATAGTAACAACATCATTCCTACATCAATATTTAGATGGAACCAGGAACTATCAATGCTTTTAGAATCTGATATTTGTGTTCAAGATATTTTTAAGGTTTGTTTTAGAACAACTATGGATACTTCTGCTCAATGGTTACAGTATAGAATCCTACATAGAATCCTTCCAGTGAAATATTATTTGAAGAAAATAAGTATTTTATCTGATGATCACTGTACCTTTTGTAAACTGGATTTAGAAACAATACAACATGTATTTTTAAATTGTACAAAAATTTCTTCATTATGGAGTAATCTAAGTATGCATATATTTACAAAAACTTCTAAAAGAGTTGGATTCAACAAATGAAGTAATATTTTAGATGAAACGCCATTTTCTAATCATAATAGGGTGATAAATTTCATTATTTTATAAACAAAGCAATATATCTTTTCTTGTTTAATGCAAGAACAAAATGCCTATGATAACTGGGCTGCTACATCATTTAATAGCCATTCTCTGTAAGCATTTAAACTCTTATATAGGGAGTGTGGCACGCATGGTCTTGGATTTTTATGAAACTTGGCATACATTCCTATATTGATGTATGTACCTAAAATTCATAATAAAATGGTTGCTATGGTCTATGGTTACCATGGCAACCAACATACATTTTTCACGGCCAAAAAATCGCTAAATTTTGATGAAAAATGACCTTTTTTGACTTATTAAAAGTCTTTAATGGAACAAGCTATCAACATGACTTTACCTTTTTGCCAAAATACATCATTTTACAGTGCTTTAGAAAATTTTTAGTATTTCAGTAACTTTTTCCTCATAGAAAAAATATCCCTCACTTATAGGTAGGATTTTTCTTGTGGAAAATTGTAGATTTTAGGCTCTTTTGAAAAGCCTGGTATAAATTTTTGCGGATAGTTTGGAAAAAGTGAATACATTGGTTTGAAAGTCCACAAATAGTTCTTATATACACTACAAAAAACTACTTGGTTTTCATATTTAGTTTTCTTGTTACCATGGTTACAATCTTAAGCTTTTTTTCAAAATCCTAGAAAAGTACAATACGTAGATACAATCAGGATCTA
>NW_026939148.1:0-8956 GCF_032062105.1 Saccostrea cuccullata | reverse complement strand
TTAATTTTTGTGTTCGTATTGTAAAGAAAAAAGTCCTTGATCATTAATTTAATTTTCTTAAACTATATAGTTGTTGATAGATCTATCATGTTACTTTTTTATTTTGTTAAAGCCAATTTCTTTAGAATCTTTCCAACGGCCGGTCTTCTACATGTATTTTTTTCCTCAGATTTTAATATTCAATTGCGATTTTTGGATACACCGAAGATTGTAAGCTTTAGACATTAAAAACAAATATTTAATTTATTGCGTAAATTTCTTTCGTGAAATAACTTAGTACTTGTAGATAAATTTATTAGGTACAAATGTATATTTTTTCATAAATACTAAATCTATTTATAGAGTTTCATAAATTTATAATAGTACCCGTGAGAAACGCCACATAATTATGTAAGGGATATTTGTACAACAATTACATGTATGTTAAAATATCCATAATTAAACGATTCATAGTTCAATGTTCAGATGAGAATTTCGACATTTACCAAAATAATCGTAAATTCACATGCACCCTTGAGTAGAAATTTAAAAAAAAAAATACAGTCTCCATTTCATAATAATCCATTTAATCATTGACAAAATTTTTTATATAAATAAACAACTTTTGTAAAATTACCACAGTGATCTCAAGTTTTTTATTATAATAATTAAATGTATTTTATAATTTAGATTTGAAGCTTTAGTAACTAAACAAAATAATCTTTTCGTCTTGTCAGAAAACGTTCCGCATTTTGAAACAATCCAATCAGGTTTTGCGTTTGATCTATCGTGAAGATCGTTTATCAGGTCTATCGTGTTTTGCGTGTATAGTGTTTTGCGTTTATCGTGTTTTGAGTTTATCCTATCGTGGTTGTATCCTATCGTATCGTGCGTGTATCCTATCGTATCGTGCGTGTATCCTGCAAAGAATAACGATGCGGGTACTGTATGCATAGATATTTTTAATCAATGAAGAGAAACGTTTAAAATGTTCCCGTGGTATGCAGAAGGGCGGCAGCTCACTTTTTCTGATGATAATATTTTGCTGCAGTTTTAAATAATATTTTGATTTGGAAGCTTCCTCCACATTTTTTGTTGTTGGCAAAATACGCAAAATCAAGATTGAAAATGATGTACCGAACAGTTTTTTTTATGTTTTTGTTTGCTTGTTTGTTTGTTTGTGTGTGTTTTATTATTTTTTTTTTTTTGCTTGTCAACTGTTTTTAGAAGCCCTCTTTCTTATAAATGAAGCTACGGACTTGAAGTGGCCGTGGTGTGATTCTATGCATGAGTGCTGGGTACACCGACCTGGAACCCCCCCCCCCCCCGCCCCCAACCACTTTCAAAAATTGCTGGATCCGCCCATGTTATAGGACGACCTTTGTTTATTACGATAATGTCGTATAGGTTGTAATAATTATCAATACGACGCTTTGCAAGAGCTGAGCACGATTCAACAATAGATGAAAGTTCCCATATAGGTTGTCGATATAAGGAACCCGATATAATATAATAACCCGATATTGGTCGTTCATATCTAACTAGGAAGTAAAAAAATAGATAACTCTAGAAAGTATGTACTAGCAATTAAACTCTGTAAATATTTATTCAGCGGTGGATCCAGGAATTTCAAAACGTTGGGAGAGGGTCGGGGGCGCAGTAGGAGATGGGAAGTCTGGGGGCTGCATTAAAGCCCCATTAAGTTAAGGACAAAGCCCTGGTTGAGATCCAGGGGCGAAACTTCCGGAAACTGAGGAATTCTAACAAATTAAAGGTGTTTTTCCTGTTGATTAAGATACATGTAATACAAACGAAATTTTAAAAAAATCAAATGATGGAAGGAGCGCACGCCAAGAGCGCCGGTGCTGGATCCGCTTTTGAAATCATTACAAAATAAAGATATAAAGCGAGTGATATATTGATGGTTTTCATTGACTAGTAATACGGTTAATATCTTCGAAATACGATCGTTCGTTGCGTGTTTTGTGTTCTCTATATATAAGTAAAAAATTCTCAAGAGGGACATCAAAACATACAAAAACAAACAAACAAACAAACCATTGCCCTTTAGTCCTTCATTCCATTTTTTCCCGGTATCGATTTCCAGCATTCATTAATTTGACATTTATCCTTTTAAAACATTTCTGTAGAAATAAGGTAAGTATAGCAGTATTGATTATGTATTGTTTCTTTTTTTATTGATTTTGTTTCATTGAGTCCACATAACACTTTATCTAATAAACTGGATTTTATTTTATTTTTTCAATCAGCTATTACACATTTCAGGTATTTCATCCGAGTCCTCATTATTTTTATAATTAAATGACCTGTAATGACAGACGCAACAACTCTTATCAGACCAGAAAAATGAAAAGTTATTCTATAAGATTAATATGTTTTACGGTGTGATCGTTGGTGCGAGCGCAGTTGTATTATCAAAAACACTTGAAAAATTGATTAGCCACTTCAAACATCAAGCCGCAAGAGACATCTCGACTAGCTGTGACGTCACACGACGTCACGGAGCTCGTCGGAGCTAACAGAGACAGCCGAACGTCTGGTTGAAACTATAGACCTAGTGCAATTTTGGTCGAAAAACATTGCCAAGTTTGTTTTTTTTTCTTTAAAGATGTCTACAAAATGAAAGCCTTTTATGCTTTACGTGATTATTTATTTATTCGCGCAAAGGACATTGGGCAGTAAAGGAATTCTATGAATGTTTCACACAAAAATTTGCCTGACGTATTACTATGTACAGATTTCATTCCGAATTTCCTCTGTTCTTACACGTTAGTCTTCTGAGCTCTCTCCGCGAGCGTCCCTTCTCGCTATTATTACATGTATTATAAATAAAGCTTTCTTTTACTTTTTTTAGTTGAATCTAACTATCAAAGGTCTGCCTCGAGATGACAATACCTCCTACACCTGTGTGTTCAGCTTTCCTACCGGTGATCAGATTTTATCCCCAGCTGTTCAGTGGAGTATTGGTATTGAGTGTAGAAATCCTAATGTTGAAAATCTTAGCGTGAACTTTAACAGCAGTCTGGGTAAGATAATAAAACTAAAAGTATATATATATATATGTATATATATATATTAAACCATATCGTTCATCAATAGTAGCAATATATCATTTGGACTATGAAAAAGGTGCATTAAAGACATTTATGGGACAGAAGTGTTAAAACAAGTTGATTCATGTAACACGACTGATTAAAATGATCAGAGTTATTTAGAGCAGTCACAAGTATAGATATTGGCAAACTTTCAGTTGACAAATCTCGTTCAGAAGTTGAGTCTGTGTTAGAATGATCTTTTTGGCATAACACATTCATTTTGCAAGTTTGAAATCTTTTATTGTCTAAAAGATTCGAGATTTAATTCGACCATCGTTATTATGAAAGAATGCAACTTACAAAGTTACAAATTACCTTCTCATGAAATTACACAGGCCTTTTTCTGTTCAAGTTCTTTGCTAAAGAGAAATGAATGTATTTTTTCTGATATCTTTTCTGTAGGATATATCAACGTAAGCTTGGGTATTTTGTCTGTGGAGACAGACCAGGTGATTGTTTCATCACCTTATCTTTTCTACAACTGCAGTAGTTTTACAAGGTGGTCGAAGATATATTATTATGATATATTTTTTTTTCTCGAATTTATATTGTACTTAGTAACTCTTTGTAGTTCATTAATACTAATGTATTTCTTTCAGTTGTGCCAGATGTGTTGACAACATTTTCTGGTGCGACTGGTGTATCACAGAAAACAAGTGTCAGTACAACATAGATCAGTGTTCTGGGGAGAAAGTTGGTTGTCAAAAAGCACGTAGAATGTAGTTTTATGCTAAAGAGTAAAAATATTATTGTTATAATATAATAAAGGGTGTATTTCCTGACACTTTGCTCTCAGTCTTAAATCAAACTATTCCAATGTCTTAAATTTGAATATATTTTTTACGACACCCACCAACAAGAAGGCACAGAATTTATTAAAAGTTTAATGTTAATGGCAAGAATTGTGTTTCTTTTTTCAGTCAGTATGTATATATATATCCTTTTATGTAATTTTTAACACAAATAAAACATATTACATTAAAAAAGAAGAAAAAACTTGCTATAGGTAGTGACATATTAGCTTGAATCGCCCGCCTAGACTTAATTGTGAAAGACCAGAAAACCTACTATGACATTTGCTGTGCTCAGCATAGACATATATACGGGTAAACAATACTTTTCTACAAGACATCCACATCAAAGAAGTAACGAAAAGTACCCCCTCCCTCCCCCATTGTTTAATACAGCACTAAATTAAGGGGGCCGACTATAGTTTCATTGTGTGAAAACTACAATAGCGAAACTCGTCATCTCTATATCATATATAACTTACATAAACTTCAGTGTACATGCAAAAATTTGGGGGAAATCTACCGTCCACGTATTTTTAGGGGCCGTCTCAAAATACAGGTACATTTACTATAGGATTATAAAGGAAAATTTCAATTTTTAGCTCTTTCAAGCAAATTATACAAATTCTATAATAGACATTTTGTTCAAACTATAATATTTGATGAGTAATACTATGTTATATAATATATGTAAGAAGCACAAAATTCTACCGCCTTGTTACCAGAGGGGGTATCTCAAAATGCAAAAAATTAGCAAATTTTACTATTTTTATAGAGTATTACAAAATATGACGTACAAAATGGATTCACATGAAAACATGATAAAAATATTGGAGATATTCTCAAATTTCTATGCTTTAAATTTCAAGAGTGTATGTTTATTACTTTTTCTTTAATAATATTTTATTACCCCCTTTCTTTAAGAGCTACAGATTATCATAACGTCAACAACAAACTGCAACGACGTCAACCTACCTATCAATTGCAAAATCGGTTAAGAATCAATGATATCAAATTGTAATTATATTTTTATATCTATAATTTCTTAATTTTGTTTAATTTTAATAATTAAGCAAAAAAAGTTGCATTAAAACAGTAAATACGGTTCATTCTACTATGATGCGCGAAATATTGCGCAATGGAAGCTATAGTCGGCCCCCTTAAATAGAACTGCGATAGAATCGATATATCGGGGACGCATATAATTTTTGTCCTGTCTGTCTGTTGTCTACATTAACCTATGCCATAACTTTTGAACTAAGAAAGATAAAAGACTTCATATTTAGTACACTTACTCCACTAATTAAACTCTTCCAAATGACATGATGGTTAATGACCTCGTGACCTTGACTGAGGCATACATGCTAAAAATAGCTTTTTCGAACTCTATTGCCGCCGGTGTTTCACAAAGAAGGGTATGAAAATAACGAACATCTTGTTTTTCTGTTAAATTCGGTCACAGACAGTTTTATAAGAACTGTTTATCCATTTCCAAGACCTCTGTTCAAAGCTTAAGCAATACTTCTAGCCGTATCAACGGAATTAGGTTGTCAACATTTTAAATATTTGTTAATGCACCACCCTTACTTAAACTTGACTCTTTGATAGAAAAGGAACAAATTATCTTTTTTAAATTATGAATTACATATATGGTCTCCAGCACTAACACTATCAGTTTCTTTTCTTTGTCTCACAGCTGTCTTTTAAATATTCCCCTCTTGTTGTTTGCACTTCACTTAGAATGTATTCAATATGATGAATGTAATCAGAGTTAAGCCTATGTCTCATTTATTCGAAAAGGCTAATGAAAGCAGACAAGGGAAGAGTTTTTGTCCAATGGTGGACGCAAGTCAGACCGGTCCCTTATTGGTAGTACAGAATCAAAATAAAACAATCGTCATTCAAGGAAAGAATTTCCCAGAACCAGTATGTAAAGTCATAAAATGTACACAAATACATTTAATGAATTGTGTTTTATCTAAAAACAAAAGTGATATTATTTTAAAGAAGTAAATGAATAAAAATTTAAAGAAGTTAATGAATAAAATTTTATTTCTGATGTAGCTTAAAAGTCTTATCGGTTTTCTTTGATTATTCCCAAGCGTAAATGATAATAAACAATATAACTACAAATAGCATTATTTTTAGTGTCATTATCTCATAAATGACATTATTGCCTGAGCATTTTGAGATTACATTGCAGGTAGGAACCTTGGTACTTCACCAAATGACTAAATCGCATACACGTGTTAAATAATTACTCTATTTGTAATACAATCCTGTACTTGTCAACCTTTATAGATACATTGTACATATGTATTTTTGCAGGACAAATATAGAGGACAAATACAGTTACCATCAAGGATACTATATGTAAATGGTAGAAGAATTTCAAGTACTCAATTAAATTTCATTATCGGCAAGGTAAGTATGACGTAAAAAGTGCAAATAAAGAGCGCGGATGAAACAAATGGAGATATATATTGTACAATGCACGTAACTTCTTAGTTCGGTACATATTTTAGCTATCCCTTACAAAAACACTATAGTGAACAATTGTTTACTATAGTAAACATTAGTAACCAATAGTAAATCAAATTGTAATGGATCACAATAATAAATTATTGTTTTTAAAGTGTTCACTGTATGTCAAAGTGATCACTATAGTAAATCAATGTTTTCAAAGTGATAAGTTTAGTGTCATACTTTTCACTTTTGATAGTAAATAAAAGTTTTAAAATCTATTTCTATAATAAATCAATTTTTTTACCAGAGTAAATCAAAGTTTTCATTGTGTTCACTGTGGTAAATTAAAATTTAGTTATAGTAAATGCAATTTTAAACTATAGTTAACCAAAGTTTTCAATTTGATCACTATGGTAGATCAAAGTGACAAAGGTATCACTAAACATATAGTAAATCAAAGTGTCAAAGTGATCACTTTAATTAAACAAAGTTGTCAAAGTGTCAAAGTCATCACTATAGTTAATTAAAGTAAACTTTAGTTAACTACAATATTTTTGTTTGAGATTTCAGGAAAGGTGATGGTACATGTCACGAACAATGATATATTTTTTAAATAATCTTTAGACAAAACAATTGTAAAAAAAGTAAATTAAACATAGACCTAGAAAAAATCCAGAGGTAAGATGTGGTGCCTTGGAGGAGAAGACATTCAGTCTCAATAACTTTTGTTATACCCTTATAAATATCATTCTATATATTTATTACTTATAAAAAGCCCAACAAAAGAACTGTTTATTACATCGGTCTAACAATTTCACTATTGACCGGTCTTACATTAGAATTGTTAGACCGCAACGTCACTCGTCTGTCACGTCACAAGTAATTAATCATCGTTCAATATCGGCGACGCGAAAATAGCCGAAGTTAAGAGCCACAAGAGTTGTTGTTAACAGAAAGGGAAGAGTATATTTTGTGATAAATAATTTTTGTGATACGATGTATAATTGATTTTTTTCTTTCTCAGTTTGATGTTTTATATTTACTGAAGAAGCGATAATTTTCCATATAAAATAATTGATAATATAGCGTGTATTGATTAAATTGATCAATCTTAAGTGAGCAGTGAAGGGTATAACAAAACAGTTATAGACTGGGATTCGGGCAACATATGATTTGTTGGACCTGAAGGTGAAAGTGTTGCCCTTGGCGATATTGAAAAAAAATACCATTTAATTACATAATTAATACGTATGTAGGCAATTTTTCGTCATTCTCACGTTGACATTTCAGATTGAAGACGCCTTACCCTTTGGTATATATGAAGCAAGCATGAAAGTACTGTGGACAGAACATGAATTTAACATTGAAGCAAACCATTTAACATGTACGTTCAAAGGATTTAGAAATATGATCTATTAATGAAACAAACAATGAGTTTTCCATCTTTTTAACCGAAAATTAATTTAAATGTTATATGGTTAAATTAAATCAAACCTTAAATGTTACGTAGCTTGAATTAAAATGAAATAAAATGAAACCAGATTTATTTGTTAAACATTATGCATCCGGTAGCAAAAAGTTTGAGAAAGCTATGTTCAGCATATATATGTCACAGTCAAGGTGACAAGGCCAAGAACGTTGTGTCGGTTGTTAGAATTTAATTAGTGGAATATTCATACAAAATATGAAGTTTCTATCTCTCATGGTTCGTTCTAAAATTATGGCGGAGATTAAAGTTGACAGCAGACAGACAAACAAACAGGACACAAACTATGGGCAACCCAATCTATCGATCCGGACTCATAACCAAATGTAACTTAATTTGAATTGATTTTTTAAAGCAATATTTTTTTTCTCGTTTCATTGCGAAATTTAAAGTGATAACTTATCATGATTCGTCATGAGATTATTTTCCTGACAAAATAAAACTTAACTACTTGAATTAAAGAATGTGAATCTTATGCATGATGTAATCTCAAAAGTTAAATATTTGACTGTTTATAGATTTCAGGAATTCAAACTTCCATTGCTCTACCATTGTTTTCCGTTTTAAATCGTTTTTTAGAAATGTTTTAATTCCTATTTCAGTGACTTTGTACAGCTGTCCTGACCAAGCACTAGCAGACTGTACCTTCTGTAAGAATCTGGCGCTCAGTAATCCTGCAATGAATTGTAAATGGTGCAGTGATCAATGTGTCTACAGTCTACACAACTGTTCAGATTCATTATGTCCAGTCCCAATAATCAACAGTGTAAGGAAATGAGTAATTTTGTAACAAATCAAATGTATAATTTGCAAAAAGATCGAAATTCATTCAAGCATCATATTTCGATGTTAGAAAAAGTATTAAGGTGGCTCATTACATCCACAGTTTATTTTAGATTTCAATACAGCACCACTTATAATGTAGATGTCAAATATCCAGATGGGGGTATTGATATCATAAATATTTTTTATAGAATTTTTTAGTTTTTGTTTTATTTTAGTGAAATGTTTTATTTCAGGTTTATTATTCACAGAATTTCAGAACTTTCAGTGTTAAATGATGGGCATCATTAAGACAAGTACACACAGTGAAAATACCTCATAATACCTAATAATAA
>NW_026939147.1:0-8912 GCF_032062105.1 Saccostrea cuccullata | reverse complement strand
AATCATCAAACTTTGTCAGTTGATGCATCTTGAGTTTTCCGAGAACGTCGATCAAAAAGTAGTTTTGTTCCAAATGCTTCACTTTAAGGTCAAGATCTAGTAAATAACTATAAACATTTTTTTTTTGGTGCTAGATCCATTATGACTTCATAATCAATTTCAACTTTCTTTTTCCCGTACTTAACGGCTTTAGCATAGTTAACTAGAATATATGGTATTTTCATGACATTCAATTTGAAAACATATGAAAAATAAACCGGATACCTATATTAAATTTGATATTGATTTAAAGAAGAGGCCACGAACATACTCAATTCCGTTTCCTGAGAGACTGTAGGCAATCTGGATACATTTCTTCTGTCGAATATGAAAAAAACTCCCATATTCCTGACTGGTTTTCTTAATTTTTCATTGAAAATGACAGTTTAAAAGACAGTTTTTAATCTTGTTTACCTACAAATTATGCCCCGAAACACCTCATTTGACCAAGCTAAAGTTGTAAAGCATCAATAATGGAATTTATTTCTCAAATTTGATAAATCTGTAGGCACCTTTCATTTACTAGATCTTGACCTTAAAGTTGATTTTAATGTAACTTGACACACAAGTAAACTACACTAAGATATATACATAATTTCATGCATCGGTTTTTGATTTCGATGAACAGTGTAGACATGGTTACTAAAAATAGAAATTTCTGTAAAATTCCTTTAAAACGCTACTCCTCCTACAATTTTGATCTGATTTCAATATAACTGGGCACAGAAGACGACAACTCTAAGAAATATAATAATTTAGTGAATCGGTTTTTGATTTCGATGAATGATGTAACCATACTAAAAATAGAAATTTCTGTGAAATTCTTTTATAACGCTACTCCTCCTACAATTTTGGTCTGATTTTAATATAACTTGACACACAAGTAGCCTATACTATTCTAAGAGTTACAATTTAGTGTAGTGCTTTTCATTCCAATGAACGGTGTCGTCATGACTACATGTACGAAGAAAGAAAATTCTGTAATATTCCTTTAAAACGTGACTCCTCCTACAATTTGGTCAAATTTCAAATTACACTAGTAATTTGACAAAAAACTAGACTACACTAAGATACATAATTCTATTTATTGCAGCCTGTTGCAAAATTTCAACTTCAAGTGCTACTATTCCTTTTTAATACGCACAGACCGGTAGAGCTACAGTCTCATCAGAGATTTCTTTTTTTTCTTTAATTACCGGGTAGTTGTCTCCCGCGTGTTGCCGAGTAAAGGACAGAATTTGCATCTATCCACCGGCAAGTGGCGACATTCAATGCGAGTGAAAAATTCTCAAGAGGGACGTTAAAAACATACAATCAATCAACATAAGTTCGAAAATTCATATCATTACAGAGAAGATCAGAACGTTAAGGAAACATACATTCTACAATTTACAAAAATGCAGTCATAGGTTTGAATTATAACTTAACGAATAATTTTTCTAAATGATTAATATGTTTCTTATGAACTACCCCATTTTGCCTTTTTGTGGTAAAAAAAAAAGAAGAGTATTAAGTCAATTTTCAATTTGAGCAAGAAAACTAAGTAATTCCCCTATTTATTAATGAAAATCGAATGTGTTGTAGATACAAGGCATATCAAGCTACTTGTAAGACTATCGAAAGACTTATGTATTAAATCTTGTTTTACTCTCATTTAGCAAAAAAATATATTGAGTTTCATAATTTTAAATATAAATGCAAAATGTAAGATTCATTTCTGGACATGATAAAGAGAAATTATGAAAACCAAAAGAAAAAAAATCTTCTAATGTTATGTATGGCTTGGGGAACAAAAGTTTTGGAAGTCTCTTTCTCAAAACCCTCATATGTTTAAAACATGTTAAATTTTGAATATAAATCCACAGATAAGATTTTTTTATATGTATGAAACCGACATAGGTAGATATCCCCCATGGGTTTCCAAAGGTGTATTTAAAAAAGTCCAGTTTTTTTTTAGGTATATCGACCATTGGCTTTCAAAGATTTGAATAAGTCCATTTTTTCGTGCTGTGCTATTGGTGAAGAGTGTTTAACTTTTAGTCCATACAGGTCTGTTGGCAGTCTTCCAGGGAATCGAAGTGGTTAAGTCCCGGGACTGCGGGGCCGCCGTACGTCCTCCTGACGCACCGTCCCAGGGTGGGGCTGTAGTACCAGAAGATGTGGAGACTCATGTACTGTCCCTCATAGGACGGCAGGAAACACTCTGTCAATAAAACAAACTGTAAGTTAAATTAATACTCTGTTAGTTAAAAGGAGGATAAGTTCGTCCTTTCAGATTGAAAACAAGTTTGCCCCGTTAGAAATTTGCCCTAATGAGGGTATAGAGAAAGGAGTAAAAATAAAACGGGGTCGAATATTCCGCTACGGAAGCCCGTTGAGGCCAGTTCAGAGAGAGAAATATTTTTTATTGCGTTTAAACGCAATAATTATTGCGTTTAATCGCAAACCTTCGCGTTTAATCGCAAAAGATTGCGATTAAACGCAATAATTATTGCGTTTAATGGCAATAATATTTTTGCGTTTAATCGCAATAATTTTTGCGTTTAATCGCAATAATTATTGCGTTTAATCGCAATAATGTTTGCGTTGAAACGCAATACTTTTGCGATTAAACGCAATCGCAATTTAAATGCAATAATCTTTGTATTTAAAAGCAATCATTTCTATTGATTTTTGAAGAGTGCAATGGTTCCGCGCTGATATTCGTTTCTTTTTTCTTTTGTACTTTAACCTATGTGGAGAATTGTGTATTGTTAAGCATATAATAGATTCAGATTCTTCTGAACAAGCATTTTCTGAATGATTAAATCATTGGTATGGATTTAAAGAGATGAAAGAAGTGTCGGTCTGTAAAAACAAAGACAACCTTAGAATGAAACATAGCTTTAGCATGTATAGATGTCTATATTCCTGTATATTCATCTTTCCTTTGATCACATATAGTAAATACGAGAACACGAAAATTTAGGAGATGGAATCATATGATATCAAAATAAATCAAATGAAAACAGATTGATCGATTTGTACTACCAAACTGATATGGCCATTGATACCACTGAAACATTCTTAATTTGCTGTGATACCTAAGGAATTGATTAATGGCTGCTTTTAAAGTGTTGGATTCTAATAGGTTTAAGAAACTCTGGCTGTTTACCTAAGATGCAATTGTTAAACTTCAGATCTCACACACTGCAACATTTTGCAAAAATACACAGAACCAAACGGTTCTTCTTAAAAGAATCAGACCATTGTATTCATAATAATTTTTGGCTAGCCGATGTTTGATTTCAATCTACAGCACTGAATCATTGTGGTTAAATGCAAAATGATCCTTAAAAAGTATTATTGCGATAAAATGCAAAGAGTATTGCATTTTAATGCAAAATTACTGTGTATAAATGCAAATAATAATTGCAATTAAACGCAAAAAATTATTGCGATTAAACGCAATAAAAAATATTTCTCTCTCTGAACTGGCCTCAACGGGCTTCCGTATTTCGCTGTATACAGTAAATATTTTTGCCCGTGAGCTGGAGCGGGAGCTTGCGTATCTGATTTGCATACATCAATAACTCAATAGCACTTCTGAACATAAAATAATGTGGGGTTTTTTTTGATACAGTAGAACTTTTTATCTCGAATATGAATATCTCGAAGAAGTGAGTTTTATTAAGGAATTTTGAGCACGAAATATGTAATGAAACAAAATAGATTTTTTTTCAAGGTTTCATGATTTAATATTTAACAAAGTCATTATCTAAACAAATGAAAAAAGGGGGAAGTGGGTGTTCTTACCTTGTTTTATAGCTTTGACGTCATGATAAAGGCTGATAACGAGGAGAAGAAGAAGAAAAATTGGTTTCATCACGTGACCTTGATCCAGCCAATGTAAAATTAAATTCAAGAAAATTCACACATCTGAAAAAGAGAAGAAAACGTGTATCTTGACTCTCCCAGTTTAAAATATTTTATGTCTGTCTTTTTTTCTTTTACAAATAGAAATTCATCAACTGTAATCGATTGTAAAAACATATCAGCATGGAGGAGAAGTATATGCAAAATTTACTTTAGTACTTACCAACAAATCACCAATACACAAATGAATTAATTTCAGCACGTCCAATATTTTATTGCATTACAATTAAACATCTGTTGCGTGATATATGATACTGGTCATTTTAAAACAGTGATACAATCAATTAGAATGCTCACACATGAGTAATTACGGTCATTTTTCGTTTCACTAATGACATTATTTCAATTATAATCATAAATATTATGTCAAACTGTTCATAAACTAGAATTCTAGGAAACATAATGTTGGTGAGACTGCAACATTTTGAATACAGAGGCCTAGGGAAGTTTTGTATTTAACTACAGTTGAAATTTTGATTTTATGCTTCATCTAAAAAAGAAGATTTGAATTTAACATCAAAATTAGGATGTCATTTAATATGGCATTTTTAACCAAGCGATTTGCATGCTTAAGACCGGTCGACCGGGGATGGTTACTCCATCATGGCAATCTAATCCCCTTTCGGAAGTTCTTAAAGGCCCATGTTTGCTCTGCTACCGCCTTGTATTCACTGTTCATTATCTTAAAACATGTATTTTGTTTCAGACAAAAGCTCAGATAAGGTTGGAAAATATAATTATTACAAATATTACATGATATACGAGTTTCAAAATAATAAGTTTAATCCTCTGAGAAACTAATACGTGCTCTGCTACCGGGTGGTGCTGTGTTTCTGGTAAAATGGTGAATATTCTTTAAATAAACTTGTTAATTTATTCTTTACATTACATATTTTTATATTTTACAGATTAAGCACATCACAGTTTTCTAGGTATGCAAATTTCTTTCTTACCTAAATGGATGATTTCTATCCCATCCAGACCAGAGTTCTAGAGACTCTGTCGTACAGCCACCCATCTTCCTCCGCCGGGGGTGAGTGACAGGACAAAGACACGCCTACAAGTATAAACAACGCCCACCTTAGTGTAAGTGACAAGACATGTACAAAGACACGCCTAATTAATATATAAATCCCCGCCCATCTTAGTGTAAGTAACAAGATAAAGACACGCCTACAAATATAAACCCACCCATATTTTAGCGACAAGACAAAGACTTACTTAAAATTTAAATCACGCCCATTTTAGTGTGAATGACAAGACAAATCAAGCAATAAAACAAAAAACCCTGCCCATCACAGTGTTATTGACGGAACAAAGACACGCCTGAAAAAATAAACCTCGCCCATCTTAGTGTGAATGACAAGAAAAAGACACGCCTGAAAATATAAATCCCACCCATCTTAATGTGAGTGACAACACAAAGACACGCCTAAAAATATAAACCTCGCCATTTTAATGTTAAGAATAAGACAGTGACATGTGCCCCTCAATAAAAAGGTCTGATGACCTGACAAGAGAATGTTACGCCTGAAAACAGAAACACCGCCCACCAAGGTTTGAATGAAATGACAATGTCAAGCTTGAAAAATTCAACCTTTCTCATCTGGAAGTGAGTGGCACGATATGATCATGTTTGAAAATATCAGCCCGCCCATCTATACACGAGTGACCTGACCAAGATACGCCAGAAAATGTGAACCCCACCAGTCTTAGTGTGAGAGACCAAACAAACAGCATGAAAGATATAATTCTGCCAGTTCTTCTCAGTGTATGTAAGCGATAGGACGGTGATCCGCTGTAAATATATCAGGTAGGTTTGAATTTGTGATACCTCCATCATTCACCTGTGATGGACCCTCAGTTTACTTGATAGATCGCTCTACCATTTACACAATAGGTCAAGGTTACAGGAAGAATAGCGAGTATTATTACTTAGTTATACACAGCTAGTAAACATTAGAAAGGCAAGAAATCATATACATGATCTAGATTATTTATAAAATCATTAAAATGTTAATAAATTATGAGAAAACAAATATTTCGTAAGAAAAATTTGGAAAACCTCACATAAAAATGTTGTTTACAGGTTCTTGAATCGAGGTCAAAGGTCAATCAAAGGTATGGCTTTATAACATGTTATTTATTTATTTTTGTGCACCCGGATCGATAGATCCGGGGTTTATATTGTCTTGTCCTGTCTGTTTGTTTGTTTGTCTGCAAACATTAACCTTAATTCGTCATAACTTTTGAATCATGAAAGATAGAGACCTCATATTTAGTATGCTTACTCCACTAATTAAACTCTTTCAAATAATACCAAGGCCATTGACCTTGTGACCTTGACTGTAACAATATGCTAAAAATAGCGTCTTTGTCTGCAAACTTTAACCTTCGTCATAACTTTTACACCTTGAAAGATAGAGACTTCATATTTGGTATGCATACTACACTAATATGCTAAAAATAGCTTTTTTTCGTACCTTTGCCATGACTTCTAAACCATGAGAGATATATAGATACTTCATATTTGATATGCATAAACCACTAATTTACTTCTTTAAATCACACCAAGGTCAATGATTCTGTGTCCTTGACTGTGACCCATATGCTAAAAATAGCTTTTTCGTACCTTCACCATAACTTTTGAATCATTAGAGATAGAGACTTCATATTTAGTATGCATACTCCACTAATCAGGTACATGTTATAAAATATTGTAAAATATTGTAAGTACCTCTCTTAGAGTTTCTGAAAAATCTACGAAACAACTTTACAAATCTTCCAAGTTTCCGTGTCTTCCTGCTCGTCTGGCTTGTTTCAGTTTTCATAACAGCCTAAGTACAAAAAGAAAAAAAAAAAGACAAAAATTAAATACAATTTTAAAAAAACAACGAAAACAACATTTCATTATTTTCAAATAATTGCATTTAAATTTCTAGACATTATTGCACAACTGGGATCAGCTGTTGGTAGATGAATTTGTGAAAAAAAAAATGTCATTGATTTAATTTTTTAAAGTTCTGGTGTTTAATAAAATACACAATAAACATTACAGTGTTTGATCAGTAACATGTGTTACATGTACATTGTGTACGTACCTTCAATGATAAATGATATTGGCACAGATAACTATACCTCGTATGCAAGCACGTAGATCAGAACCCCACCCCCTTTTTTTCGCGGCTTCTGTAAAATAACATATTTAAAAATTTTCACGGTTTGAGAAAAAAATATTTATATGTTTAGATTTGATTTCGTGGATGGAAAAGTGGAGAGCATAATAACTATAACAGCTAGTGGTGGACATGAATTCGATTGTGGGTCTCCCATACCTCGAAAGACCCCCCCCCCCGAAAATTAGTGCTTTCACAATATTCAACGAGAGACTAGGCCTTTTGCCTCCTTTTCATTTTTTTTTGTTGCAGCGTGGCCTGTGCCTAATATTCTAATAAAACATACATAGTACCGAATAAAAGTATATTTCAGATTGGTACATTGATAAATGATAATCTTATTTCCATCACTGGCGCTTGTTTCATACAGTACGCTAGTTTTTCTACTATTCATATAGTTAAAATTGTATATAAAAAAAAAAAAACAAACCCGAAAACAATTTTAGGATGAAGTTAATACACAAGAATCGTTTGGATTAAAAGGAAAAATAACGAAAGAACTCAGTAGTATTTTCTTCATGTACTTACCTGGAAACTTCCAAATAATATTTAACCTTTGAACCGCTCATACGACCTCCTATTTATTTCGGAAACCTTTTGAAAATACAGATAAGTTGGTCTTTAGAAGAAACTGAAATATTAACTCTCTAGTTATGAATCTTATATATGGCTTTTTAAGTGTCACAAATATATGATTTTTGAAGGTGAATGACTTAATTTGATGTGTATTATTAACTGACTTACATGTAGCTACAGGCATACAAATAATAAGACATCACTAATTATTTCGCTTATTTTTAGATTTAAACAATTAATTCTAAAACCAGGGAAGTATATATTTTTTTATTTTTTTGGTCCAGGAATTTCGTTAAGAATGTAAAATTAATAAAAACTTGTAAAAACTTTGTACATTGTGACTTCACCCCCTATTTTATACCATAGACCTAAATTGCTTTAGGTCTATGTATTTATACTTTATGTAAAATATTCAATATACCCGGGAAAACAGGTACATATAGCAATTTATCAATTGAGGGAGAGGGGGGGCACAAATCTAACCACAATTCCTGGTAGGAAAAATTGATAAAATATGGGACACAACCGTATACATAAAGAATATTTTCTCTCGCATAATTTATAATAAGAAATGAAAGATGTTGTAAAAAAAATTGGTTTTAGGTTAAAATTACTCACATTTAAGTCTGGATGCTATTACATATATCCAATCCTTTTAAGTAAGAAAAAATAATATAAAAGTTTTAACTGGTGACACGTGTACAGAGAAAGTCAGCTGTTACGACGGACTTGTTAGTTTAGTTCACCTGTCGCAGGTACGGAAGGTGGACCCCGCACGAGGTGCACGTGCTAGGTAACACGATCGCCAGGTAACAGGATCTCACCACATCAGTCAATAATGCTAATAAGTAACTAATATTCAGCGGAGGTTGACGCTTTAGGATTATAAAATGAATACATTGAAAACAATATTGATAATAAAAGCAGGGCAATTTCACGATTTATGGGCTTATATTAGTGATGGTTTAATAAGATATTGTGTTATGTCTGTTGACTACATGTACATCATGAATAGAGGAACGGAAAGTGAACAAAAATATACAAATCTTAATTATTTGAGAAACAAGATGTGTCTGTGAAACACTATGCGCCCGGCGGCAACAAAGTTCGAAAAATCTATTTTTAGCATATTGGTCACAGTCAAGGTCACAAGGTCATTGACCTTGGTGTCGTTTGAAAGAACTTAATTGGTGGAGTATGCATACC
>NW_026939146.1:0-8965 GCF_032062105.1 Saccostrea cuccullata | reverse complement strand
ATCAGTACATGTTGCTCTATCATCGCTGAAAATTTCATGCTTCTGTGTTAAGTGCTTTCTGAGAAAACTGCCGGACAAAGTGACCCTCTGAAAATCACTAAATCGCAAAAATCTCAAAACCTGAAGTGACGTCATCAAATCAAAAAATTATATATCAGATTTGCTTGATGTTCTATCAGTCCTGAAAGTTTCATGAAAATCGATCGAGCCGTTTCCAAGAAATCGCGTGCACAAAATCGGTAAGAAAAAAAAACAATAATAATAAAAATAGTGGAAAAGAAACCTAAGAATAACAGTAAGGTCTTCCGCTGAAGACGGAAGACCTTAATAATAACTAGATACGATCTTGTTGCGAGCAACGAGTGGGTCTTCCGTCCAATTCTTGATGAGATGAGATGAGATTTTGATTGAGATTTTCATTCAAAAATAATGATACTGTTGCATGATGTTTAAAACAAAACTTTGAACATCTTTTGTTCAAAATCAAACTATCAAATCAATATCAAAATATTTCCCACTTTCGGGTTTTCGATTAAGGTATAAATCCCTAATAAGATCAAATTCAGTGAAACTGAATACATGACAGATCTATATGTTGGCATTGAATAATAAGTTTATTTAAACATACTTCCCATTTATTACTTACATGTTTTAGTATGTATAGTTGGATGTGTCCAAATTTATTACCTTAAATTTTGGTAAGAGTTATCTCCCCTTTTTTAATTAATAGAAAAAATCAAATATAAAAATTGTACACAGTAAGATAAAATGTTTTCTATTGTCAATCTATTTTCAATGTTTTGATGCATTTTTCCACTGCAGGATTTATTGATATTCAAAGTATTTGAATTTTTATTTTGAAAAAAAAAAACGCTCTTCCCCATAGACTTCAATGCAATCTTTATTAATTAACTACTGCTTGATTAATGAAATTTTTAAAACTTTCTCACGGTCAATCTTTTCCACTATAAAATACTTTAATATAATATCAGGGTATTATATGTACCTGATGTACATTTAATGGTAGCTATAGGGGAATTTGGTTCCACCAGGGATGGAAATTCTCAAAGACATTTGGCCCCTCTTGGCCCCTAATAAGAGTGGCTAATTTAATCCATTTTTCTGGATTGTTCATAAAGCTCTTAGAATTTTGAACGCTTTTTGTTCATCAACTGTTCAGAGATTGTTACATTTTGTATCAGTGATGTATAAAAAAATATAGACTGTTACATGTATAGAGTTATCGAGTAAAGGCTTTGAGCCCCTCTCAGTCCCCTGTATGATGAGTCATCGCCTTTTCCTTTATGTCATGTTAAAGGTCGTACCATTCTACAATAAAATTGTACAATAAGTTTTATCAAAATTATCATACTTCAAAAGATATGAAGCATATGTCTCAAAAAGTAACTCCTGATCGAGTCGTTACATAATTTTCAACCTTCTACCGAGCTTCTATACTATTTCCGAAAAATGTCTATACCCGGGTGCAACGGGTTTGGTGCAACATGTCAAGATGTCCTCTATCATCACTGAAAGTTTCAGCTCTCTTTGTTAAGCCATTTTTGAGTTCCTTCACAGACTTGGAAGTCCTCTTTGAGGACCTTTTCATTGTTGATTTGTTTTGTTTTTCTTTTTGTGTGTGTACTTTTATCAGTTTATACCTCTTGTGAGGCTTTAAAGTGAAATAAAATATTTCAAAATATTATGTTTTCATGTAAATTACTTGAATCTGCATGTTTCGTCGAGAAACATTTGATAAAAAAGACTATTTCTCGCTGAATAACGAAGCCTCGCCCCTGCGTAGCAACAGTCAACATTGCTTGATGACGGGTAATATTCAGAAATATAGCGACTGCGCAGAATTTATGCGCGCATGGTTCACTGTTTTATGCATTTGTATAAAGCATTGCGTAAAGCTAATAAATATTGCATGTACGAGTAGGTGTGTGTAACATTGAAACATTTTCACCCCAAGAAAACCATATTGTCAACCGAGGCGCTACGTGTAATATTTATATAATATGTTTCAAATATTAATTCAATATTGTAAAGACTTTGAAACACGTCCTAAAACATGTAAAATGATAAGTTATTTATTATATTCATAATTTTAACTTTATTATTCATTTGAGGGTTAGGAATAATAATTTCTTTGAATGACAGATTCTATTGCAGTTTAATACGAAGTGTTGATGTTGTTTGTGCATTTATGAATTACAATGCCATTTTTTTTAATGAACTAGTTTTTTGCTAGTAGCATATAAATAGGTGACAACTGATTTAGGAACATCCCAGTCAAAAGAAGCCCAAAGCAGCGACACATGAGTAGGGTTTCTTGGAAAACTCTTGCTTAATTTTAATTTATTTGTTTTTTGCTTTATGTGATTTAAATCAAAATTTTTTTTAAAAGAAAACATACATGTAAATAAATGTAATGTGAAAAATAACATTTCGATTTTAATATGAAGCACTGTGAATCCCCACCTTAAAGTTCAATTTTTCTGCTGTAACAGGCGTTAGCATACATTTATATGCCCCCCCCCCCCCCTTGTGTCAAATGTTTATTGAGGCTTGTTTTATTCTCTGACTTTTTAAATTATACGGTATTAATCAGCCGTTTTCATCTTAACTATTTACGTAAGTAATCGTATGAACTTTTGATTCTGAATACTGTTAGATCGTTATCTCGTTGAATTGCCTTTCCTGATCTTGTTTTTTCTTTCTTTTCTTTGTCCTTGTAATGTTATATGATATTTTCTTATGTTTCTTTTTCGATATATTATATTTTCTAAATAGCATTTCTACAACACGTCCGGTATCACATCCATCATATCAATAACAAGTCGTACGAAGTATATACCGTACGACTTGTCGAGAACCGAATTGTTTTCTAGGTAAGCTGTAAATCTAGTGTTCCGTTTTTTGGCAATTGATACTGCTGATTCAGTTATTAATGCGCATATTTTCTAAAGTTTTAACTCATTAATGTATTTATTTAAATATAGAAAATGTGTCTGAAAAGTTTGATGAAATTCTGTGCACAGATGAGGAAAAATAGCAAAAAAATCCAAAATCCGGGACCGTCGGGAGTCGAGGGAGACTACATTTACACTTCCCCTATTTCTGGCAGATCGATAAATTACGCAGTTAACCTATTGTGCAGTCACAAAACAACAATAGGAAGCAGACGTTGAAACTTGCATCTAAGAACCAAGCGACATATTTGAAAATCAAGGCAGAGCGTGTTCTAAGAGCTGCTGTCATCGTAAGTATTTCAAAATGCTTGCTAATTTTAAAATAATAGTTTAGTATACAATTACAAAATCCATGTTATGCGCGCCATTTTGATGTAACGAGGACGAAGGCAACGGACGATGCCCGGCTGCGTGCGAAGTACAATGGCTGGAGAAATACTTCTAGCAAAGCGGAGCGAGGCCGGCATATCATTTTATAGTTACAATTAAACACCAAATCTTTAGTCAACACTTATTCTGTTGTTGTTTTTTATTATAAATCACTGCATAAGTCAGTGTCATGAATAACTTACTGATCGAGTAACAGTTTATGGCCATGAGTGAGTCATAATTGCATTTTACACATACATTTGTATCACAAATGAAACAATTGAGAAAACAAATAACAATGTGGGGTCCATTGTAGCTAAGTTTTATAACATACATGAATTTAATTAGGTCCAGACTTATGTAACTATAAATAGCTACATGTATATCAGTATTTAAACTTACAGAATGTAGCTATTTTAACTTTCTTTTTGCTTTGATTATGCTTTGTGGTCAAATGTAGGAATGGCGCAATATATTGAGCATCCAATTTCTCGATACAGACACACTCATGATCAATGCGACAGAAATTTTGGCTATTTTGTAGATTAACAATTTCGCATATATTACTATGTATAATGTAAAATTGTAAATTTATGAAATACTCATTCTTGGCTTAATTTTTTTGCATTTTTTTTCGCATTTTTATCATAAGTATATCTGCATAATATTTCTCGCTCACCATATTGAGCTGTTCCTGTGTTTGGCCACAAAATCTATGTAAAGCAAAACGTAGGTAAAAATAGCTACTTTCAGTAGGTTTAAATAACTATGTAGCTTTAAGTAGGTGCATACTATGAAATCACAAATTTTTGTGGGGTTTAATTTTTAGCTCACCTGAGCTGAAGGCTCAAGTGAGCTATTCTGATCAAAATTTGTCTGTCATCTGTCGTCGTCGTGGTCATAAACTTTTCACATTTTCATCTTCTTCTCAAGAACGACTGGGCCAATTTCAACCAAACTTGGCACAAAATATCCTTGGGTAAAGGGGATTCAAGTTTGTTCAAATGAAGGGCTATGCCCTTTTCCAAGGGGAGATAATAATGAATTAGAGAAAAATTAATGGCGTTTTAAAAAAATCTTCTCAATAACCAGTGGGCCAGGAAAGATGAAACTCATGTGGAATCATCCTCAGGTAGTGTAGATTCAATTTTGTACAAATCATGACCCGGGGGTAGGGTGGGGCCAAAATGGCCAATCAAAGTTTTACATAGGAATATATTTGGAAAATCTTTAAAAATCTTCTTCTCAAGAACCACTGGGCCAGGAAAGACGAAATTCATGTGGCATCATCCTCAGGTAGTGTAGATTCAAGTTTGTTCAAATCATGACCCCCGGGGGTAGGGTGGGGCCAAAATGGCCAATCAAAGTTTAACATAGGAATATATCGGAAATCTTTAAAAATCTTCTTCTCAAGAACCACTGGGCCAGGAAAGATGAAATTCATGTGGCAGCATCCTCAGAAAGTGTAGATTTAAGTTTGTTCAAATCATGACCCCTGAGTTTAGGGTGGGGCCAAAATGGCCGATCAAAGTTTTACATAGGAATATATAGGAAAAATCTTCTCAAGATCCATTGAGACAGGAAAGATGAAACTCATGTGGAATCATCCCCAGGTAGTGTAAATTCAAATTTGATCAAATCATGACCCCCGGGGGCAGGGTGGGGCCAAATGGCCGATAAAAGTTGTACATAGGAATATATGGGGAAACCTTTTAATATCTTCTTTTCAAGTACTTTAAAGCCATGCTTAGTGATATTTTTAGGGAATCATCCTCAGGTAGTGTAGATCCTATTTCATTCAAATCATGACCCCCTGGGGGTTAAAATCCAAGCCCCCCCCCTCAGTAAACTTTCAGTTCTGATCTGATATGTGCTTTTTCCTAGCCAATTGCTCAGGTGAGCGATGTGGCCCCTGGGCCTCTTGTTGAGATGTGACAAGACCCACAAATTCATGTCCACCACAAAATGTTACATACTTAAGAACTTGTAAATTCTTGATTTATGAAATCAAATCCACGAACGAAGGCCAAATTTAAAAACGTTGTTTACTGATCCAGATTTTTAGGAATGGATTGGTAGGTAGGAAAATATCTTTTTTTTGGTACTTTACTTCAAATCGAATTACCATTAAAATAAAAAGAAAATCAATATGTTCATGTACACATATACAGTATTGTTCAATTTTTTCCTGTCTTTAGTTAAATAGGATGATACATTAAATCATTCAAAACAATATTAAATAATCTATACAAATATTTCCTGACCTGAAACTACTTTGATATCTTAACAAATTAGAGTTGTAAAATGTTTAATTTGCATTTGATGGTGATATCAATGCAGCGCCTATAAATAAAATAACATTTATTTTGAGATTATATCAAAAAACTGCCAAGAAATCTGCATTTCATGGTGTCATGAAAAATGATCAACAAATAATATTGCAATAATTTTTTTAGGAATACACATTTTTTCAATGGATGGGTGGGTGCGTCTCTGTACTCTGTAGGTATACCTGATGAGGTTAATATTGTAGTTCACGGTTATGCCCCCCCCCCGCCCCCCAGATTATGATGAGTGGAATTAAAATGCAAGCATTAGGGTAGTGTTAATTAATTCACATAAATTTTTTGTACCCTTGGGAAAAATTAAGAAGGGCATAGAGTTTTACAATTGAATTAGTAAGGAAATTTTCTCTGGAATAGCAGGTCTTGTAAAATCATATTATTCATTATCAAAGTAGTGAATGCACATATTAATTTTACATTAAATTAGGAATTAGTAGATTCTTGATCATCCGAAAAAGAAAATATAATTCCGAGTTAGAGGCATGTAAACTTTTCTTCCAAAGATTGTAATAGTCTATAAGATTATTACAGTTTATGAGGTATATACCTATATCCAGTGTAAATATCACATATTTTTGGGTAATTTTTGGATTTTATTACTCTTGAAGATACGTCTTTCATCAATCGGTGTGATAAAGACCTTACTTGTGATCTTTATTTTACTTTCATTTTTTTTCTTTTAGTTTCAAAGAAATTTTGTACAAATATGTTGGTAAGGTTAAGTACATACAGAATTTTGTAAAATTTTACAAATATTGTCAAAACTATTTGAACTTGACATTGCTATTAAAGACATGTTTTAAACTCATACAGTTTTATGGGAATTATTTGAGATATTTTTTCTTATTTTTATTTTTCTTTGATTGTTGTTTACCCTCCCTCTCAAGAATTTTTCACTCAAGATGCCACCACTTGGTGATGTAGAGCTGCAAACTGTGTCCTATATTTCACACTTAGAGGCATTTGAGCAATGAAGGATCTTTCTGATGCCAATACTTACTGTAATGCGTGACCTCGGTTTATACGGTGTCATCCAAAGAACCAGTCTCCACGTCCCATAGTGGGATTGGAACTGGCAACGTAAGGAGTAACTTCTACTCCACGACTTCAGAGCAGACTAGGACAAATTGTCATGTTGTATTACTACATGTAATGAATTCATGTGCTATAGATGTATTTCTTGTTCATAGTTTAAAGAATATAATGTTTTTAATGCAAAATTTAACAAGGTAAGGTTGATTGTTTAATGTTGCACTGCAATTGAACACATATAAGAGAGAAAATATCAGCTGTTGAGATTCAAGTAGGTCATAATAAAGGGAAATAGTAAGTAATATAGAGCACATATTTGTCTAGATAACTCTTACATATTTTCAAGATATTTTTATTATACACACGAGTTGTACATGTAAAAGAAATATGCACGGACACTGCCGTTACATTCATATTCAAATGGATGGTGGGGGGTATCATTAACATAATTAAGTGAACTCATTGTTCACAGTACCTTTAGTTTACAATAGTTTTCGTTTTAACATGACCTTTCTTTGGATAAAATCGAATTTGACATCTTGATCTTGAGTTTGAAACCCTTTTTGCCAAAAATGAAAATCGTGAACCATGGCCATAACTTCTGAAGAATTGGTGCTAGGGCTTTTGTACTTCACATGTGTATTTATTGTGACATGTCCTTTCAACGGGTATAAATATTTTTGAACTTGATGTTCGAGTTTGACCCACTTTTACAAATAATTCTGACCTCAACCTTGGAGTTTAAGATACATTTGGGAAATTTTAACATTCGCAATAAGCTACCAATATGGGAGCATCCATTTTTCATAAACGTCTTGTTTTTTTTATGTCGCATGTGAGCATTGTGAAACTATGATGAGAATTTTTTTTTGCATTCTTCCAAAGCATCACTCTGTTAATTAGTGTTTCACGGTATCACTTTCAGTGGTGTAACATAAGTCAAAGTAATACACGCTATAACTTGCGCCATAGTGTTGGAAATTTATATATTTTGTTTACCAATAAAAGTTATGAAAATACTGTTAATTGCATCATTGAAAAAATTAAACTCATCATTAAGTTATCAAATTATAATTATTTATAATCCTGCCATGTTAGAAATGTTTTTCTATAACCTGTTCTATAACCCGCTCTTAAAGAGAGGGTAGTATACTGTTTTATCTGTGTGTCGGTCCATGTGTCTGTCCGTAACAAATTTTAGTCACATTTTTCTCAGCAACTACTCATCGCAGATGCTGGAAATTTTAACACCATCTTCTCTGAGGCATGCCATAGAGTGGGATATATTTTTAGCTCACCTGAAGCGAAGGCTCAATTGAGCTTTTCTGATTACATTTTGTCCGTTGTTTGTCTTTCTAGCGGTATAGCTGTCCGTCTGTCTGTAAACTTTTCACATTTTCAACTTTTTCCCAAGAACCATTGGGTCAATTTTGACCAAACTTGGTACAAAGCATCCTTGGGTGAAGGGGAATGTAAATTGTTGAAATGAAGGGCCAAGGTTCCTTACAAGGGGAGATAATCAAGGAAAGACAAAAATAGGGTGGGATCATTAAAAATCTTCTCAAGAACCAATGGGTCAGAAAAACTGAACTTATATGAAAGCATCCTGGGTAGATTAGATTCTGAATTGTTCAAATCATGACCCTCCGGAGGAGGGCGGGGCAACAAAAGGGAATCTCGGTTTTACCTAGAAATATACAGAAAAGATCTTTGAAAATCATCTACTCAAGAAGCACTGGGCCAAAAATGCTGAAACTTATGTGGAAGCATCCTGGGGTAGTGTAAATTCTAAATTGTTGAAATCATGACCCCTGGGGAATCAGCGGGGCCACACAGAGTTCTTGAAATCTTTCGGTCCTGTCGGCAAGACCGATAAAAACAACCAAGGACCGATAACTTTACGGTCTGCGTCAGTCCAAATGACCGGTAGATAATGAGAGAGCAACTTCCGAAAATCCGACTAAATTTCGTACGAATTGCCTATAACCGACCGATCATAATCTGTTAAACGCTTTTAAGTATCACGTAATGGCTTCTTCGAAAAACGCAAGTACCAAACTATGATTGTTTAAACAAGTTTGTTGACGGCGATAATGTAAGCCAGGTGAGAAAATCGAACTAGATAAAAAACTTATGAAGAAAATCGACCTCCCACGAGAATTCAACGAAAATTGTTATAGAATGATCAAATTGGCATGAAGTGTGCAGTGTGTATTGATGCAGGGTGCAAAATGTATTGATAAT
>NW_026939145.1:0-8779 GCF_032062105.1 Saccostrea cuccullata | reverse complement strand
TTTCAGAAAAGGAACGTTCCTCAAATGTCTGGTCATAACAAATACACCAGAAGTTCAGAGAAAGGAACATTCCTCAAATCTCAGGTCATAACAAATGCATCTGTAGTTCAGAGAAGGAATGTTCCTCAAATTTCTGCTCATAACAAATGCACCAAAGTTCAGAAAGAGGAACATTCCTCAAATCTCAGGTCATAACAAATGCATCTGTAGTTCAGAGAGAGGAATGTTCCTCAAATTTCTGCTCATAACAAATGCACCAAAGTTCAGAGAGAGGAACGTTCCTCAAATGTCTGGTCATAACAAATACACCAAAAGTTCAGAGAGGGAATGTTCCTCTATTCTGGTCATAAAAAAATACATCTGAAGTTCTGAGAAAGGAACGTTCCTCAAATCTCTGGTCATAACAAATGCATCTGAAGTTCAGAGAGAGGAAATGTTCCTAAAATTTTGCTCATAACAAATGCACCAAAGTTCAGAAGACAATTTCCCTCAAATCTCAGGTCATAACAAATGCATCTGAAGTTCAGAGAGAGGAACGTTCCTCAAATGTCTGGTCATAACAAATACACCAAAAGTTCAGAGAGAGGAATGTTCCTCTATCTCTGGTCATAAAAAAATACATCTGAAGTTCTGAGAAAGGAACGTTCCTCAAATTTCTGGTCATAACAAATGCATCTGAAGTTCAGAGAAAGGAACGTTCCTCAAATCTCTGGTCATAACAAATGCATCTGAAGTGTAGAAAGAGGAACGTTCCTCAAATACTTAACAAATTCTTCAAAAAGGAAACTTGCTAGACACATATAAGGATTTTAAGACCAAAATGACTTCAGATTGTAAACCTTGGGTCAAAAAAAGGGAATTTTGATTTTCCCTTTTATTTTTGGATTGTGTTATTGTTAAGATATTAGAAAGGTTGAGATCTTAAACTTGTACGCGTATGTGTACTTGTACATATTTTGACGTACACGTACACGTTTTTTTAAATTTGTCTGTTGAGATTTTTATGACGTGAAACATGTACCTGTAGACCGCAATCGGTGTCTCTGTTTCAACTATATAGATGGTTTTTTGTCGTCAGTTAGTAGACAAAACTTGAAATAAGTGCTCGTAAAAGTAAACATCCTATATAATGTATTACAATTACATTTTCACACTTAAATTGGTTAATTTTTATTATTAAAGCTACACGTTTTCACATACGTGTAGATTCCATTCTGCAAATTTTACGAACATGTAGCAATCTTGACGTCACTAAAATTGATGACGTTATACACACAAAATTTAGGTTATTCCCCTACGAGACGTACACTTACACGTTTGAAATCTCAATCTCTCTATTTTAACTTCTACATGATTGTTTGAATAAAAAAATTTCTATGATGGCGAATTAAAATATCATTTTCCAATCTATCAAGGACAGGAATTTTAAAGAAAATTTTTCAAAACATTGCAGTATAAATATATTTTCTTTAAGGTGATCAACTTAAATCTCTGTCTTACGTTGAACTCTTTTTTGAATCCTTCACACTCGTTTTTCTTGTTTTCTCGGATGTAATCAAACAGGTCGGCCACTTTGATAGGACTGCTCTGTTTCTTGGTGTTGACGTTGGCATAAATTGGTTCATTCAGGTTGGGATCTGTGTCGTCATGGGGATCAGACATAGAGGATTCTGGTTAATAAAATTAATATGTAATTAAATCACTGACATATAGGCATGCCTTTAAGTCTCTCCTTCATTCAAATAATAAAGTGTGTTACTTTCTGTCCTAGCTATAGACCAGAAAACTACATTTAGAGAGCAATAATAATGTGAAATCACATATTTTTGAGGGATCAAATTTTCCTGGTTTGAGGAAAATGTATTTGTTCATTTGGATTTGATTTCATGGTGAAATAATTGTTTAGTAGAAATATATGTCAAAAGTTGCATTTCAATGGTGGTTATAAATTCATAGGTCTCCACATACCTTGAAATCTACGAATATTAACCCCTATGAAAATAAGTGATTTCACAGTATTACAGTTAACTGCCTACCATTAGCGATCAGCTGATCCGTTTCTTTACTCTGCGTTAGTTCCACAGGTCGCTTCTCTTCATCTTGTCCTTTTTTACCAAACGTTAGAGTCTGTAACTTTCTACGTCTGTAAAATAATGTAATAGTGCAATAAAACCATGATAGATTTATGTACATGTATGTAAAAAACGTAAATTTCAAATTTTAAATCTTTACTGCTGAACTTAAAATTTTAAAATAGTACACAATCCTTAAGAAAATAAAACTCTGTGGGGACAGCAGGACTTGTACTAGTATCCTCCAGTGAAAATCCTATTGATAAAAGTAATATTTCCTGCGTGCCTTGTAAAATTTGTCAAAAGTAATTCATCTCGCCAATGTATTTAACCCACCTGATGATGATAACGACGATTACAATGATGGCTATAATAATATAACCCCCTCCAGAGATGACACCTACCTGATGACGATGACGGTGATCACAATGACAGCTATAATAATATAACCACCTCTGGAGATGACCCCTACCTGATGATGATGATAAAGTTTACAATGACGGCTATAATAATATAACCCCCTCTGGAGATGAAACCTACCTGATGACGATGACGGTGATCACGATGATGGCTATAATAATATAACCACCTCTAGAGATGACACCTACCTGATGACGATGATAATGACTACGATGACAGCTGTAATAATATAACCACCTCTGGAGATGACACCTACCTGATGACAATGATAATGACTACGATGACAGCTGTAATAATATAACCACCTCTAGAGATGACCCCTACCTGATGACGATGACGGTGATTACGATGATGGCTATAATGACCAGTACTGCCACCACCCCTCCAATGACACTCCCCATCGATGTGTTGTCTGATAACTCCACCGGGACCAAATCTTTAAATTCGGATAAAATGTTTAATTATCATCATATGTCCTGACTGCACAAATCAATCAACACTTAGGCAATGTCTATAAAGGTAGATTATTCTAGAGTTCATAGTGAGCAGTTTATTTATTCTTTCACCACTACAACTCACCTATACACAGGTCCCCAGTAAATCCCTCCTCACACCCCCCAGTACAAAGCCCGGTCTCCTTATCACAGGGGGTCATACCGCGACACGCCCCACACTTACTGGAACAGTTCTCTCCAAACGTAAAGTCATCACAAGCTGCCAATTAAAAAAACAGAATCAACACCTCTCTAAGGGAAAAGCTCTTCAAGAGGTTCAGGAATTGAAATAGCAATTGTGAATATAAGAACTATTTTAATTCAAGCCTTTGAGGATTATAAAATTATAAATTATCTAAAGTAAATGAATTGAGCTTTGACTAAAAAATCCAGATGGCTTGGAATGAAATTACCTATAAGAAAGACAAAATTAAATTATTTCGTGAAAACTAAAATCTAAGAGTTACTCTGCTGTCATAACTTCAGATCAATAAAGCACAGAATCCCACACCACACCTACCACCACTGAAATGTTTGGATCCTTACCTTCCAGGCATTCGAACCCCTGCCAACCAGGCTTACATCCACCTGAGCACACCCCTGTCACAAAATGGCAGCTTCCTGTCATACATTGGCCACATGTCCTGCTACAGTTGGTCCCAAAATATCCAGCTTCACATTCTGTAAATGTCATGTTAAATATAGGATTTATCTTTCACAAAAAAACAACATTGTAATGTGACAACAATAGGACATGAAAACATTAAATATAACAAGAAATCTGTGAGCCAATGCTCACTAGTAATACCCCCGCTCTGATGTAAATCAGGCTTGGGGTCAATTACTTTGAAATGTAATTAATTACTTTCAAATACATTGATAATTTTTTCAATTACTTCCAATTACAATTACATTGATTTTTTAAAATGTAATTAATTACTTTCAATTACTTTGACAAATGTAATTAAATACATTTCAATTACTTGAGTTTTATTTAAAAAAAAAATTATTTAAATTTTCTATAGTGAACTTTTTTTTTCATTTTTTTGTTCTTTGGAATGAGAGGGGCTCACACCTGTACAAAATTAGACCTTTACCAAATGCCTTGGGCAGTGTGACACACTGTATAAACAATTTAAACAATTAAAATTATAAGACATTTAATTATTGTACAAACACAAGCCCATGCTACACCAGTATGGTGTATGGCAAGATCAATTTTGTTACTTTCTCAAATCCATATTTTTGAAAGAAATAGATATTTCTCACAAATCCATAATTTTCTATCTTAAAATGAATAGAATATAGGTAAATCTAAAAAGGGGTGTAGTTAGTCTAATAACTGTAAAAACATATTAACTATCTTAACAATCATTGTTATTTGCAATTGGCAATAGGTAGAATTGAAATTTTTAAAAGTGGGAATAGGTACTAAGTATAAACTTACCAGAATAAAAATTATGTATCAGTAAACAAAAATTTTATAGACTTTCATTTTGAAAAAAGTAATTGAAATGTAATTGAAAAGTAATTGAAAATACATGACATTTTTGAAATGTATTTAAATACATTCAATTACCTGTAATTGAAGGCAAGCTCAAATACAAATTACTTCCAATTACTTTGAAAAATGTAATTAATTACGTCCAAGTACAATTACTTTATTCAATTACCCCATCCCTGATGTAAATAAGCACTATCATGTTAATATACATAATTTCAATTAGAGGCAGATGCATAGAAAAATATGAAGATGACATCAGATTTATATCAAAATTAATCCCACCATAATAGCATGCCTCAACAAAGAGTGTAAAAAAAAAATTCAAGCATCCGCTATGAATAACTCATGAGAAAACTGTGACAAAGATTTGTTATGTATGAAACGGACAAACACACAGACAAACAGGAAGTTGACATAGGATTTGAGCGAAAATGTATCCCACCATATGGCATGCCTCATAGAAGATTGTGTTAAAATTTCAAGCATCTACGATGAGTAGTTGCTGAGAAAACTGCGACAAAAAAATTGTTACGGACAGACAAAGAGACGGACAGACACACAAGGGTAAAACAGTATACCCCCTCTCCTTCGGAGCGGGGGTATAAATATAATGTTATACTAGTACTGACCTGTTTTACAGAGAATTCCTGTGTAGCCGTCCAGACATCCCCCCGCACACTGACCGGTCCGGAGGTCACATGGAGGTCGGCGACACGCCCCACAGGTCTCCAAACAATTCTCCCCATACTCTCCATCAGCACAGCCTACAAAACAAACCGTACATAAAACACAAACAATTCACACAAACCCTCCATCAGCACAGCCTACATAATAAACTGTACATAAACAACAAACCCACAAACAATTTCTCATTAGATCTGCATTTGTTCCCCTTACCTGTACCTCATATGATTCCCCACTTACCTGTTTACACAGTTTCCCCTTTCCTAAACCTCAATAAATCCCCACTTACATGTTTTACACAGTTTCCCCTTCTCTGTACCTCATTAAATCCCCCACTTACCAGTTTTACTTAGTTTCCCCTTCCTGTACCTCATTAAATCCCCCACTTACCAGTTTTACACAGTTTCCCCTTCCCTGTACCTCATTAAATCCCCCACTTACCAGTTTTACACAGTTTCCCCTTCCCTGTACCATATTAAATCCCCCACTTACCAGTTTTACACAGTTTTCCCTCCCTTGTACCTCATTAAATCCCCTACTTACCAGTTTTACACAGTTTCCCCTCCCTTGTTCCTCATTAAATCCCACCAATTACCAGTTTTACACAGTTTCATCTTCCTTGTACCACATTAAATCCCCCACTTACCAGTTTTACACAGTTTCCCCTTCTCTGTACCACATTAAATCCCCCACTTACCAGTTTTACACAGTTTCCCCTTCTCTGTACCTCATTAAATCCCCCACTTACCAGTTTTACACAGTTTCCCCTTCCCTGTACCACATTAAATCCCCCACTTACCAGTTTTACACAGTTTTCCCTCCCTTGTACCTCATTAAATCCCCCACTTACCAGTTTTACACAGTTTCCCCTTCTCTGTACCTCATTAAATCCCCGACTTACCAGTTTTACACAGTTTCCCCTTCTCTGTACCTCATTAAATCCCACATTTACCAGTTTTACACAGTTTCCCCTTCTCTGTACCTCATTAAATCCCCGACTTACCAGTTTTACACAGTTTCCCCTTCTCTGTACCTCATTAAATCCCACACTTACCAGTTTTACACAGTTTCCCCTCCCTTGTACCACATTGAATCCCCCACTTACCCGTTTTACACAGTTTCCCCTTCTCTGTACCTCATTAAATCCCCGACTTACCAGTTTTACACAGTTTCCCCTTCTCTGTACCTCATTAAATCCCACATTTACCAGTTTTACAGTTTCCCCTTCTCTGTACCTCATTAAATCCCCACTTACCAGTTTTACACAGTTTCCCCTTCTCTGTACCTCATTAAATCCCACATTTACCAGTTTTACACAGTTTCCCCTTCTCTGTACCTCATTAAATCCCCCACTTACCAGTTTTACACAGTTTCCCCTTCTCTGTACCTCATTAAATCCCACACTTACCAGTTTTACACAGTTTCCCCTCTCCTTGTACCACATTGAATCCCCCACTTACCCGTTTTACACAGTTTCCCCTTCTTGTACCTCATTAAATCCCCACTTACCAGTTTTACACAGTTTCCCCTTCTCTGTACCTCATTAAATCCCACACTTACCAGTTTTACACAGTTTCCCCTTCTCTGTCCCTAATTAAATCCCGACTTACCAGTTTTACACAGTTTCCCCTTCTCTGTACCTCATTAAATCCCCGACTTACCAGTTTTACACAGTTTCCCCTTCTCTGTACCTCATTAAATCCCCCACTTACCAGTTTTACACAGTTTCCCCTTCTCTGTACCCCATTAAATCCCACATTTACCAGTTTTACACAGTTTCCCCTTCTGTGTACCTCATTAAATCCCACATTTACCAGTTTTACACAGTTTCCCCTTCTCTGTACCCCATTAAATCCCCGACTTACCAGTTTTACACAGTTTCCCCTTCTCTGTACCCCATTAAATCCCACAGTTACCAGTTTTACACAGTTTCCCCTTCTCTGTACCTCATTAAATCCCACATTTACCAGTTTTACACAGTTTCCCCTTCTCTGTACCTCATTAAATCCCCCACTTACCAGTTTTACACAGTTTCCCCTTCTCTGTACCTCATTAATTCCCCCACTTACCAGTTTTACACAGTTTCCCCTTCCAGCCTGCTGAACACTCTCCATCACAGTCCCCCGACTCAAAATCACACGGTCCCGATTTACAGTTTCCACACTTGGACACACAACCATCTCCATAGTTACCGGGCTCACAAGCTGTCGTGTAACAAGATGTGCATGATTGATAAAGATAGGTACTCAAAGATTACGAAGCTCACCTCGACAAATGTTACAGTGTAAGAAATGAAATCTCACATAATTTTTTCTTAAATTTAATTTATCCTACAACAATATTCTTGCAAGTTGTGTCAACCCCCTTACATGGCATATACACATTTCTACACATGTGTAGTGTAAACAAATATTCATATCTTTGTTAATACTGCAGATATCAAGGACTTCAAGTTATTGGGATTGATCTGTTCCCAAAATTTAACCTGGTCTCTTGTTTGGAAAATATAGGTCAGATCCAGCATCCTAAGCAAGTCTGGTAGTGTCCATCCCAGATGCATCATCCATGCAAGTTTGGTTCAGGTAGGGCTTATAGTTACTTGGGAAAAGACCTGCTTCTAAAACTTTAACCTGGGATGCCGCACTGATGCCAACACCAACGCCGGATGTATAGCATAAACTCATCTCGACTTCGTCGAAGTGAGCTATAAATGATACACAAAGACTTGACGAACATTTTATACATGCATTTCACAAGAACACATTTGAAATCCTTTTTGAATAACAGTACATTATACTCTGACATGTATAATTGATCTTCATAGAACAAAGTTATTCATCACTGATAAATCTGAATTTCAGAGTGTCAATAAGGGGGCAATTTCACAGCTTTGTGCATTCATGAAATACCAGAAAGGACTTTATATGCGTGTTTCCAGGTTGTACTGAGTCTAAGTGACTTACGGTTTGACAGGGTTTATTGAGTCTAAGTGACTTACGGTTTGACAGGTTGTATTGAGTTAAGTGACTTACGTGTATGACAGGTTGTATTGAGTCTAAGTGACTTACGTGTTTGACAGGTTGTATTGAGTCAGTTTGGATGTGACTTACGTTTTGACAGGTTGATTAGCCATCCAGGATACATCCCAATGGACAAATCCCAACAGAAACCCAAAACTTACAATGACACTCGAAATCACACATCTCACCAAACCTTCCAGAATCACAACCTAAAAATACATTACATACATACCAGTAAAAATCTCCCGAAGCTCCTGAAGTAAGCTTTTAACAATTATTACAATGATATAACCTATTTCTGCAATCTGAGTGACTTTTACATGATCTTCATTATATGCACTGTATGTATAAGAAGAATATCATATGGTTAAAAATTTCATATGGTAAATATACTTTGGTTAATCTCATGGAATTGCAGTAAACAATCAAATGGTTATTGTCTAAGTAAAATGTCATATGCCTATTAAAACCTCCCATTGGAATATCACATATCCCAGCCTAAACTTACCTCTTAATGGAATATTACATACCCCAAAAATTCATTTTTTTCCATGAAGTTGGGGAAAACCTTCCTTTTCCTTCCAA
>NW_026939144.1:0-8820 GCF_032062105.1 Saccostrea cuccullata | reverse complement strand
TTCGGATATTGTAATAGTATGCTAAATAAAGTGTTTTCACTTTTAACTTTGGGAAAAGAGATGCCATTTACATGCTCATGTGAATATTTACGTTTGATCAAATTTTGGCTTTTGGGTAATAATAGGACAATAAATATGATTTTACATTAAAATATACACATAATAAAGTTATATCTGACTCTTATGACCAACATAATTTCACCGCGAGGATGATAGCACAAAATTAAGATAAAAATTGTTATTTAGTGGGTTTTTTTTTTTTTTTAAATCCACAACAAAATTACTAGGGTTACACAGCAGCAAAGTAAATGTATATTTCCAATGTCATTTTTAAAGCCTCTAGTTCTCTCAGTTTGTGGTCTCTTTGTGCAGGGTTAATTACTGTAGTAAAAGATCCAGCCATTTTAATATAAACTAATAGAAATTTCAGGCTGCATTTCCTTTTTGAGATTTTTTAAAAATATTTAATTTTAACTTTTCATTTCCGACATTTCGTAGTTTTCGTTTTCAACATTTTCAAGTTTTCATTTATGAATCTAGGATAATGTACTTTCCAGCAATAAAAACAGAATTCTAGATGTTCCTTATGAAAAAATGTGTAAACGAATGAATAATAATTATTGATATTTAACATGAATTCGATGCAGTCGCCGACGTATAATTCAGTGGCTATATAATTACACAAAACATTTATGTTTATATTAATTTAACGATTAATCTACAAAGTGAGTATTTCTTTCAATTAAATAGTTAGTTAAAAATAAAAAATCATTTTAAAAAGTCGTGATTTCTGTCTTATGCAACAAATTCAAATTATGACATGGAAAATTACATTATGTCCACATTTTTACATTTCAAATTTTAATGGAAATGATATATGCTAAATTAAACAAGTTTATCTTCCTCAGAAGAAGAAATCTATTTCCCCTCTTAATCTTCAAATTAGGTCTTTTCCATGTTTACATATTTGCCTCCACAAGATCGACTTACTGTCATCAGTGTCTTCAGATTTATTCTTATTCATTGCTAATTTCCCAAATTTAATCTGTTCTGATGTACAAGATACTTCGTAATCTTTATGAATATTTCAGAGACTTTGCAAATCTTGTGTCTGCCAAATTAGCGATAATTGATAGACAAGTCTTTCTCTTGTTCCGCTCGAGACTTGAAGAAAGAGATGGCATCACATGATAGTCACATGACTGACAGTTTGCGAAAAGACGCATCTGGGAGGATCAATTTGTAATTAAAATCTGATATCTTTCTTTCACATGATTTGGTAGCAAATGTGAGCGAGGTCTTTGGTTAATTATCTCTTATTCTTATCATCCTATTTCTTGTCGCATTTTCTCTCAAAGGGTTTAAGCATTTCACCGCGTATTGACATCATGTCAACTCAATGATTGTTTGTTTTTACTAAATGTTACTTTAAATTTACAATTTCATCTGTTTGTGAGTATATTAAACTATAGTTTATACATAAGAATAAAATATTAAGATTTTTTTAACAGTTTTACGCTGAATACATGTAAAAGGAATGATTATTATTCTCTTGTTAGTTTTCCCACATTTGTGAATTCAATGAGCAAGTCTATTAACAAAGAAAAGTAGATTTTACGAAACAAGATCGTATATATTCAATTTTTTTTAACACGCAATAGCCATATGTTTTGATTTTTATAATCAAGAATCTAGAAAAAGATTATTATAAGTATCTTTTAAAGGTTAATTTTAACATAACATACAGTATACCAAGTTGTGATTAATATACAAACCCATGCTACATAGTACTGTTTTTAGATTAAGGACAGATGATCAAACAAAAAATGAATGCCTGGATTGGTATTTATTGTTTGGCGTAATTTCATTGCAAATGATGCAAATAGTAATAAATTTGTAGAATATAAAGAAATTGTAAACCTTCTATGATGTTCAAAATTCTCCCTCTCTGAAACCATCCTTATTAATCTACGCATTTTTTTTTCATTTCAAATCCCATTTTTGTGAAAATTTGAATAAAGAATTAAAAACTATATATGCTGTGAAACATTCATTTTACTCATTTAAACATGACCCAAGTTATTTTCAATTTTTTTGACAAAAGTTTGTTTTTGTATCATCTGTCCTTAAACGAAGATGACACCGAATATTTTCTTTACAAAATTGAACAATAAACTGTTGGCGTGAAATATATGGGGATAACAAACAGTATTCAAGCTGAAAAGTCCATTAAACATTACAAAATAGGAGAAGAGCAAACACGGACCTCCAAAACTTCAGAGGTGGGATCAGGTGGCATGGTGGAGTAAGCATCCCCTACCGACCGGTCGCACCCGCTGTGTGCTCTTTGTCATGATCAGGAAATAATTAAAACCAGTTTGTATATAATGGCTTAACAATTAGTATGAAAAACGTCAGTCAGCATTTGACTTAACGATAAATTGAATTTGTTGAAAAGGTCATTGCCTCGATCATAGAACCTTCAAAAAATGATGACTTTAAACGAGATTGCTGATATTCTTGTTTCAGCAGCTTGTTTGTTAATAAAGATGAATGAGTAAATCCTCCATTGCACGATAAACATTATCACTGGTACTGTTTGACTCCTTCAATATGTATACTGCTGTTAATATATATATCTTTGGCATAAGAAATAAGCTGGGCTTTGACTTTAAACAAACCTTTCAAAAAGAGTATTCTTGTAGTTACTGTATTATGCACAAAAAGCGTAGCCTGTAATTGAATTTGATATTTTTCTGGTAAATGTAAGAACTTGATTTAACTGTTTTATCAGTCGGATCGCGTGTGGCCTTAATTTTCTTTTGGTTCAGGCTTGATCCAATCTTTTCTCGGGTAACATAATTCAATTTTTGGGGGTATAACATCCATGTAGTTCATTTCAGTAAAAAAGAATGAACTGCAAAGAAATTACGATCGTTTTAGATCTGTTTAGTGGTTAAACACTCTTTGGGTCACTAGGCAAAAATAAAAACTAAAGAAAGAAAGCAGTGACACTTGTGTGCCTCACTCGTTAATGAGCCCCAACTGTCTGACTTTTGTTAGAAATGTACAAAATAGGTATGTCAGCAAAGAAACCCAATGCTTTCAATCCTAAACCTTTAAATCATATACTTGCGTGCGAGCAAGCACACGGCTATGCACAGAAACAATGGTTCAGTGGTCCTCGAACGGAGTTCCGAGTTGAATATTTTACACTTTTAGTGTGTTTTCCCAATGGCAAAGCCAACTGAATTTGATCTGGTTTTTGGCAGTCTGAATGGAAAATATTGAAGTGTGAAATACAATATTTTACGACCTCTCGTAAATTATTCAGAATCTGGAATAAATAAGTCTAATTATTGAATGATTAAACATCTCGCTTAAATGTCATCATACATAAATACTATTTACAAGTGAAATTTGCACTTCTCATGTTACAGAGGGCGTACATATTTGTGACAATAATTTGCCGAATGCATGTCAAATACTTCTTCCATCTTCCGTTGTTATTGTTACTACGAAATAGGGAAATCTACGATTCATTCAAATTTGGTCAGTACCAGCAACGTGCATTTTCTTCGCGCGTGGCTTTTAATTTCATTTAATGGTTTATTTCGAAGAGATATACAACAGAATATGCTTGAATAGTATGAACTTTGTATGTCGGAATATAGATATAATACAAATTTGGTTTTTATTGATAAAACTGACACCTCCTTCGTCACCCCCCCCCCCCCCCAAAAAAAATGATTGAACAAATTAAAACTATACATATTAAGGAAAATTATAAAGTTGAGTTTTATTTATTTTAAACAAAATAGTAACCATAGATTTTAAGTTTATTCTATTTATGCATTTTATTGATGCATTCGGAAAATATATATTTGATTTAGATCTTAATCAAATGATTTCTTTGAATCCGCTGATCTAAATGTCCGTATTTATGACCTATTTATAAGAAAATATGTTAAAGAAAATCCGATAGCAAAATAATATGCATTTTTATTAGAGCAAATGCAGCTATATTTACATGTGTATTACGTACGTCATTTCCTTGAGGGATCCTTCCATCAACTCTGGAATACCATTAAATCAGAGGAGGCTATCCTTAGACTCTGTGTTGTTGATTAATTCAAATTTAATTAGTATGGACATTGATGTCGCGTCTTTTTCTTAGTGAATATCAGTTCAATTACATGGTTAAACAAACCATGTGCAGAATTCGATTGTACTGAGTATTAGTGTATGCAAATATGCCCATTAATGTTCCTCCTAAAGATGGGAGAGATACCAGAACTTTGCCTTCTGCTCATTTCTTAGGATTATAGGGATCCCGCGACCGATTAAAATGTTACCTTATTTCAGTTTTAAGATCAGTTGTTATGTATTCTTCTGGAAAGATAATGGTTTTTATCCTTATTTAATTCCCTATTTGCATCACAGTCATGTCTTGGTAAACAGTGACATTTGTATGGGTCATAATAGAATTTTTAATGACAATGACCCAGAATTCATCTAATTGAATAAAAAGATGTAAGAAAAATTAAAAACACATAGCTCATAAAATTTTTATTTGCTTTGCAAGCACTGGTGCAAAAGGGAAATCAAGATGAACAATTGAATAGGTAAACATGGAAGTATCTTGTAAAAACTCGTCATCGTTGAGGTACTTTTTTAATTTAAACCTGTACATTTTTGGCTTCTTTTTCTGCATTATTAGCAATAATAATTTGAACAATTATTCTAAAAAATATTTTGCCTCTGGTAGAAAGTCGGGGATGAAACGACCTATTGAAAACATTGCATATTAAAGTCTGTAATGATGTGTAAAATTGCTTTCCTGAAACTAATTAAATAGCTTGATTCGATATGTTTGAAACATTTGATTATTGTACTTTTTAAATTTAATTATGATGTGCTGTACCCTCGAGAAATAAGTTACCTCTTTTTATATAGAAATTTCAAAAAATCGTCACTTTAATTTTTTCCACTCATTTAAGGGACCAAAGGTTTTAGTTATCGCTCTGAATTAAAATAAACACAACAATCTTGTGCACGTGCTTACAAATAAAAACTCTACACCTTTTGCGATAAATTGGGTTTCAATCTAAAACAAATGAAACATATATATTATTTTTACATTTGTCAGCCTTAATGAGCGAAATAAAGAAAATGATTTATTAAGTACCCAGGTATGACAATTACAATATGTAGCTTTATCAGAACGGATTTGGTATCCGAACAAGGTTCCAACAAAAAAGTAACACTATACTTTGACATTTAATATATCAGTTGGTAAAAGTCTCTTGTCCAAAGTGTCATATAGACGGCATTAAAGGCCCCTCTCTTTTTGTTTTCTCAGTTTATGGTTTCAACACCATGTTGAAATTATGCACCGAAACCCATTATTAAAGTTAATTTGCAGTAAACTTTGGTAGCATATTACCTTTGAGAATACTGGAAATTGGGTGCAAAACGGTAATTTGTGGCTAATTAAATCTCCTTATTTAAAAGTAGATTACTCAAAAACAAAGCTAGAGGAAGATAGATTTCAACAGATTGTGACTAATTATTTTCTGTGATCTGTTATTTCTGCAAGATAAACTTTGTGTTTTGGGAGGTTTAATTGAAAAAGTGTATAAACAGCTATTAAAGAGTGAAAGAAACTCAACATCAAAGATTATTTAAATCATTGTTTTGTAAAAAAAATAATAATAATAAAATAAAATAAAATAAAATAATAATAAAAATGAATAAATAAATAAAATATAAATAAATTCTGTTGTCTTGAATTCAACACATTTATTTAATAAATTTATAAGCAAAATGGTTTCTCTTTGTTTTACTTTAAACAAATATACATAGACCTGATGGACTTTCTCAAATCAACAATGACTTACGTTGGCTGTATATTCAATGCAGAAACTTTATTTCAAATGATATTTAATATGAATAATTGTAAAGAATTCATATTCATGTAAAAACCGTCGATCTGGATAATATAAACCAGGCAATTATTCCATAACTATGATCACGAGATGTATATCAGATTTAGATTATGTATTAATATCTCTTAAAAGGTGCCATGTAGGTCCAACGGGCCGGGTGTTTGTATTCTGATGATATTATTGTACGGTTATCCATGTTGTTCAATACATGTCACTATAATAAATAAACACTACTACTACACGATTTTTGCATACTTTCCTTTTTTGGAAATTTTAAAGAGAACCATGTATACATTTTCCGGAGTTCCAAATTGTCTAAGATTTAATCGGACACCATGTCGTAGACCACCAGTGTTGAATTTAATTAAAAGCTACTAAAGACAACTTTGATAGTTCATTACAGAAGTGTTCTAACAACTCTGATGTATGAAGGGGCAACCTCGGCAACGCCGCATATAAACGATCCTATAAGTTCTGATTCACAAGAAAAGAAGAAACCTTTTCTCAGCAACCAATGGAGCCTAAGGACCATGCAGTACAAGAAGGGGCTTTTTTGGCTGAGAAGAAGCCATTTTTGAAACCGGATACTCTTCACTTGGTCATTAACTCGTCTTCTTGACCTTTTAGTCACAAGTTTACCAAAGTCTCTTACACCTTTGTTCTGAGATAAAATTCTTCGTCACATTAATTAACATTGTAAGTAGTCGGAATTGAATGCCATGTAAACACGGGAACTTTAAATGATAGAATTCCTTGAACGTATGCACTGATTTACCTCCAAGAAGAAATGTATTTCTCACGTTAATCGTGTGTGTTCGCCATTGCCGATGCTTAGTATATCTCAATGTCAACAAACTGCACTGCAGATTTATTTTCTTCTAATATTTTTTATGAAATGAAGTTAAATCATTATAAAACTGCATTTTTTTTTCAATATTGTCGATAAAGCAACATATAATGATAAATATATAATTATGTTGTTTTTTGGGAAGGGGGGGGGGGTAGAAAGGTTGGAATGTTTATATACATTTCATCTTTTTATCCATAGCTTTGAAATTATAAACAATGTCGAACTTGTATCTGCTTTGTTGTAGTTGAGACATTAAATTTCATAGAATTTAGTTAGAGCATACACATGTTTCTATGATGAATTATTTGGGTTCACTACATCTAGTAGGTCTTGACTTTGAGTAAAAATGCCTCATAACTTCAATCTTCGAATTTGTCTACGGCCACGAATGAGAATTTTTAGCTTCGAGTTCAATCAAGAAATTGACTTTTTTAGGTTCTGAGGGTAATGTTGTTTTGTTGTTCATTGGTATTTTCTATCCTTTGATATGGAAGTTCGGTTTGTTTGTCTCCATACTAAAGTAAAACAAATATATATATTTGTCTTTTAAAAAACCACTCTTATTGCAATGCTTTTCCATCGTACAAATTTTACAGTCTTATTAACCAGTAAACCACAAAAAAAAAAAAAAAACGTTTAAAGCATGCTTCTTTAGAATGAAGGAATAGACCGAGTGCCGTTTTGTTCACGTGAATTTTGTTGCCAATGACTATATATCGGGAAAAATACTATCTAGTTTCAATTTTCGTGTTGGAAAATTAAAATCGATGTCAGCATATCAAATGAGATCAATTTTGGGATAAGTTAATTTATCAAAGAGGAAATAGTCTACCATTAATATGGCCATCTTGGCACGCGTGATTGCGTTCTTTTCCAGTAATCGGAGCGCTTGCCGGAGAAGATGCGGACCCGCGCTGCTTTGGTAGATAACGGATAGAAAGAGATTGATCCGAGGTAATTACGATATAGTAAACTGACAACAAAGAACGGAATCAAGTCATGCCTAGAAATAAAATGTCCACAAACTATTTGTTTATGTCGTCTTATTGACTAGACGCCACGCGCCTGCTATCATCTCACATTATGACTATTGATATTAAGACGTACTATCCGAGGATCTAAATCAATTTGGTGTACGCCTAAATGCACTTATAAGTGATAGTTCTTTAATTAAGGCTATAATAATATTTAACATCTTATAATATTTCTTTGTAGTAAAATGTTACATAGTGCACGTTTGTAAATTGGAAGTTGTTATTGAAGGGATAAACGAAGGTAATTCAAATCAAATTACAAAATCCTATTGCCTAATGTCTGAAACAGCAAAATTTGAAGTACGCAAGTGAATAAGTTAAATTTGATTTATAATTTAATTAAAGTATTGGCCACAAAATAGTTATTTATATTTTGCAAAAAGGGGAAATAAAGTGTCCCTGTGTACCATCATTACAAGATATGATATTGATCAATACATGTACAAAGGCAATTGGCTTTCATCCCCTGTTGGTTTTCATTGCACAAAAATTGTTCTGATTTAAAAAGAGATTTAAAAATTTTATTAATTATAATTATATCAAATTCTGGTTGATTGAGGGTTTAATGATACGACAAAAAGAGCTTAATGAAATACGATCCCGATATTGAAAACTGGTGCAGACGGGAGAGATCACAGGGTCCACTCTTGCAGAATGGTAGACCCCACATGTGCACGAAATAACGAGTCGATGGCGATTGTGCTCGATAATAACATATCCAGGCCACGATACAAGACAAAATTATAATGTTGGAATTACCCGACTTGGAACACTTGTCAACCCTCATTGACCAAACAGTTAACAAGAGAAGAATTATTCTGTAGTCATTTCGATTGTGGACGTGGAATGAAGCTGTCATTTATTTAACAGCCGTTGATTAACTCCCCCAAACATGGCCCCCATTACATCAAAAAGCTAACAACAGGATATTTAATCACTGATGTCAAACTTTAAGAGTTGTTCATCTACGAAGAAAAGTAACAAGTTG
>NW_026939143.1:0-8942 GCF_032062105.1 Saccostrea cuccullata | reverse complement strand
ATTTAAAAAAATAATTCCTGGAAAGTAAATTTCCTCATAACAGGAATAAAAATAATTATACATGTTAGGGCATCCAGAAAAAAATCTAGTTAATTATATTTATGTCACTTCAGAAGTGGAGGCAATAAGTTAGTTAAAGATGTACAGATAACTATAATTTGTTCTGATAAGTGCATTTCTGAAATTGGTAAAACTGAGTTCACAATATTGTAGTTTTTGATCTGTTCCATCTTCATTTCAACTACTATTCTGGCTGAAGCTATTCTATTTGTTTTAAAGAAATCATGTTTTGACATCTGGCATGTACTTGATACTCGTGGTGGAACATTCAATCCAACATCAGCTGGTAACAAATCTTCTATTGTGAAACCTTTATCTGCCATTACAACATCACCTGGTGACAGTTTTGGAAGAAATCCATCGTGCTAGTAATGTGTCTGTCTGACACATTCCCACCCCACAGTCTTGACACAAAGGTTACCATACCACTTGGTGACACACCAATCAATATTTTAAAGTTTTGAATGTTTGTATTCGGACCACGTCATCCACTGTGCCTTTAAAGAGGACGGTTTTTCAATAAAAAATTCTGTGCAATCAAGCACAATTCTAGTATCTGCGTGCATGCTAAAAAGCTTTGGTAATTACACAAAATCTGCTCTCTGGAGACCCACTTTATTAAGGATTTGCAGTGATCATAGAGGAAGTTAATCCAAGTGTTCATTACTCGTGATACTGTCGTTTCGGACACCCTGAAAATATCAGCAAGGTGTTCCTGAAGCAGCCCTAAACGAAGTCTCATGCAAACCATCAAGAATTCATCCACTGGTCTCAAGGAACGTTTTCTGCCAGGCTTTTTAACCCCTGGTTCAGATACGACTTCTCACCCATGGACCTTGTCTCTCCCTCCCAGTAATTGAGTTTCTCTGCACCATGTTTCTGCCTCAGCACTGCAAAAAACATCCAAAAAATTTGAAAAGTTGCAAAACCTGTATAAAATCTTGTTTTAGAATCGTCATCTTTCATATCTTCATATGTCATCCTAGGCAAATCTGCCTGAACTTCAGCATTAACAGTAGACAAAGGGCTGCCAGTCGTCTGGGTTGCAGTTGAAACATGTACACAATGCTCTTCTGTATTTGTGTACGCATCTTTGAATAAAAATATTTGAGGTCATTTGTATTGCAACATCATTGTACATTGACACAGGATTATCTTGTGGATTTTCAGTATCACTTTGCCCTGAACCATCATTTTGAAATGAATTTTCAATTTTTCTTACAAGAGGTCTTCGGGATTTTGTTTCCTTTTTGGGTTTACTTGGAAAAATTGTGGGAATCGATTCCTCAGTAAATGTTCCCTCAAAATGAACACTGCAAACTCGTGTGTGGTCTTTTACAACCAAATTTGCTCTCACATGTCGAAGTCGCTGAATCCAGAGACGCTTAATATGGCCTTTTTCTCCCACATAGGGAAGCGATGCAATATTATTTTATTTCCATATTCATCCAATGTTTGAGAAGTGTTGCTGCATCCAGGAACGCAGCAATATTTCTTCCCCATACTGGAAAATAAAAAGTACATTGTAAAGTACTTAAAAAGGAATTTTTTTTTAAAAAAAATGTTACAATTGACATTCATGTCCTTTTAAAATAAATTATGTTATGAATTCAAAATTATTTACATGTTACTGAATTGTTTTGCGAATTAAACAATGCCTTTTACACAACGGGGGGGGGGGGGGGGGGGCAATGTTAGATTTTCTTATGAACACAACTTGACAGCTGTAAATATTCATTCCTCGTCGAATAAAAATAAATTCTATACTTTAAAAAAAATAGATATATGTATATAGACCTTTATAAATATTGACATTTTTTTTTTCTAGAATATACTAGATCCTTATGGTTGTTGCATGTGTATTAGATTCAAGAACCAACTCTGTACTGCTTTTATATTAATATGCATCGTAAACCAGTGTAACATCCTAAATACGACCGCTATTTAAATCCCTTACCTGGCTTGTCAGTGTCCTCGATACCGATAGTGTGTATTTTCTCGACGCTTCTTGCTTCAGCGATTTTGTTGCTTTGTATCCACGCCCCGGAAGTGGAGAGCTTCACAGTTAGGGACGATAACTCGTATTAAAAAAACATTGCGGAACTTGGCCATTATTTGTTCGGATACTGGCTATTGAAATGGGAAAAAAAGTTTCGGTGAAATAAATGGGTATTCTATTATTATTCATTCAAATTCTCTAAAATTGTTTCAATGTATAACAAACACAGGTTAAAAGTGTATGATTTGTTTAGTATATTGTTTAAGGTCTCTTTCAAACATTTTTCATTCCTATGAGGACCACCAATTGCCGGTGGAGAGCTACTTGCTCCTGCACTCAGGGCCATTGAGCAGGGAGAGATTTATCCATGCCAACACCTACTGCGACACGGGACCTCGGTATATACTGTCCCATTACAAGTGTAGGGATTGGCCCCTTTCTGTGCGATTTTAGCGCAAATACTATAAACAGTGCACCACGGGGCAACCACAAGATATCGAGAGTGGAGAATTAACTAGTGTCGTCTGATCAGGTCAATGACAAGTGTCTAAAACAACTCGTCCACATTACTTTACCGATATTATAGAACTCACTGATGCAATTGCCTGAATGTATGTTGTTTAATGTCCCTTTCGAGAATTTTTCACTTTTATCTAGACACCACAACTTCCCGGTGGAGAGCTCAATTTTTAGCTCTACTGGTCAGAGACCAGAAGAGCTTATGCGATAGTAATGCGTCCGGCGTCCGTCCGTCTGTCTGTCTGTCTGTCCGTCTTTAAACAATTTTGCAAAATGCTACTCCTCCTACAGTTTTGGTCTGATTACCATATAACTTGGCACCCAATTAGACTTCACTAAGATACATAATTCTGTGTATCGGTTTTTGATTTCGATGAACGGTGTTACCGGATTACTAAAAATAGAAATTGCTGTGAAATTCTTTCAAAATGCTACTCCTCCTACAGTTTTGGTCTGATTTCCATATAACTTGGCACTTAAGTAACTACGCTTAGAAACATAATTCTGTGTATCGTTTTTTTGAATTTGATGAACATTATTGCTTTGGTTACTAAACAGAAATCTCTGTTAAATACTCTCAAAATGCTACTCCAAATACAGTCTTAGTCTGATTATAATATAATGTGGCATGCAAGTTGACTACACTAAGAACATAAAGAGACTTAATCAAGGATCATTATTTCATTTATTGCTGTTGAAAAGTTTCAATTTCCAACTGCGTAAGTACCTTTCTCTTCCTTTGCTATAAGTACAAACCAGTAGAGCTTCAGTCTCGACAGAGACTTTGGTTTCCCATGCTTTGGCACTCGGCGCTAATGTGCAAGATGGAACTTTTACGTGCCGGCATCTACTGCGACGCGGGGCTTCGGTCTAAATGGTTCCTCCTGAGGACCGGTATCTACGTCCCATTGTGGGATACGATCCTGCGACGAATGGGTGGCGTTTTGATTTGCGAATTTACAATAGGGGGTAAAACCTCCGCTAAGCAGGCGATTACTGATACGGCAAGTCACCGAAAGACAAATCATTGACTGACTATAGTTCATCGACACTCACCGCTGTTAATAATAAACAAAGGAAAGTCGCATTGGTATAATTTTTTAACACGAAAAATTACCACATTTGATATGTGAAGTTTAGAGCCAAACCCTCCGAAAAGGAGAGAAAAGAATCAACTAGTAGGAATGGGGAAAACCCAGTTCTATCTTTAAAAAATTCCCGACGTCTTGTCTCTGGAAAAAAGGATGCCCCTTCACAGTCCAATCGTGTTGTAAGGACACCAGGGAGTGATTCTTCACAGATGTCCCGTTTCTATTAAAGGATACTAGGAAAAAGTCTGCCGAGTACCATTGACCGTTAAGGAAGGCGCGGTAAAGTCGTTAAACAACCAGCCTATTCTTTTCCCCCCCCTAAAAAAAATTGAATAAAAGAATAACACTTAAGTAATATTATCTGTTAGAAAACCACGTATATTATTATTCTCTTTCATACCCCTGGATATATATGGGTAAATCGGTTTTGCATTCGACACACGTACTTCTTAAAAACTTATATGGACAAAAATCTGTTGACCCTGGGAAGACAGTCAGAAATCTCGGCTTTGCAGCCCAATATACAAATATATAACGTAAGGTATCACGCGACCAAAAGAAAACTTTAGACCCGGGGGAAGACGGAAGAAAAGCTAGATGCCAAATGTTGGCCGCTGGTTTTTGTTAAGTCTTTTCGGCTGTGGTTCATTCAGAACGGTTTCCGAAAAGCTGTAAGACACAAGACCACATCATTGACTGCATTGAAATGGAGCTTGCAACTGTTAGATCCAAGACAGTGCAAAAAATACAAGGACTGTTTTTGGTGTATGACAAATTTCGAGATTGGTGATTTAGTTTCTTAATTTGAAATATCTTATTATCAGGAACACCCCACTAACCTGTCAGGAGGTCATCCAGCATTTTTCAAAGCCGTTAGTGTCACTAATGGCGAGTAATGTTTGCAGGTAAACCCCCCCCCCAAAAAATAATTGGTCGATATGTAAATTGTTAACAGCGGCATAGTGAGAATGAAGAAGTGTAAAAAGGGATTCAATTATCAAAGTGACAATTTTGAACTTACACTTAATTTATTTTGTCGATGAGCATTCTAGGATCCCAACAACATCTACCGTAAATCCCGAGGACCCGTCCACTTCTACAGAGAATCCCAATCAGTCAAATTTTCAACACGACATTAGAAACTTAAAAAAAAAAATAAAAACGAAGAATGAAATTGACATTCTATTTTTAAACCAATTTATAACTCTCGGTTATTTATTTATTTAAGAATTCAAATTTTTTTTATGTCCATAATGCCCTGCAGACCGCTCCTGAAACAGAAGAAACAAGCATTCTGAGAGTATGGTATAAGCAATACATGTCCCCTCCCGGGGTTTCCCCCTTTTTTTCTTCAGGATCCATTTTATTATATGCAAAAGTCATGTCCAAGGTAAAACTGCAAGACTTTTAAGTTGTAAATGCCTTAAAACTAATAAAATAGTCCACATTAAGACGAAAATTCAACTTATTTTTCACGGTCTTTTCCTCGCTATATATTTATGTCAACCATCGGAAGTTCGAACCCGATCTTAATTAAACGATTATGAAAAATATTCAAAATGCCATAATTCTATCGAAAATCAATGAAGCGAAGCTAAATGCAAAGTTGATCTGTAACTCATTAAGATACACTCACATACCGAAATTCAGGTCAATATCTGCAAGTGTTTAGGAAAAAAAGTGCGGAAAATCAAGTGGGACAGACAGACGGACGGACGCAGAGAAAACCATATAGTCCACCCGGGTTTTTACGGTAGGGGACTTATAAAACCTTAGAACTGTGAATTGGTCATTATTTCTCTTTAATGCGTCTATTATCAATACTTTTTTTTATCTCTTTAGTTATCAAGTAGAATCCAAATAAATATCAATGTTCTCTTTCTTTCTTTATTTATTTTGTTCAAGATATTTTACAAAGATGTTCTTTGATTTACGGATTCTCCTGTCACATGCTAGGGCTGTGTGTTGAGCCACAAATTTCGATACGATATCATATGATACAATATTTTTTAAAGCGATATGCGATATATTGGATTCTAAGACAAGTCCATCAGAAAGGGCTTCTAAATCATTTTAATGCATAAATTTCATAACAATTAAGTGTTTATTACCCATTTTGAAGTTTTTGTCTTATTGTCTTTACAAATAACACTTCAAACTAAAACTTTTGATGACAGTAAAAGCAACATGTTCAAATGATTTTCTCTTTGTATAAAAACTGTTATTTCCTTACAAACTGTATCATTATTGAACAATTTTAATTCAAAAAGGTAAAATATAAACTTTGGTGATTGAAATTCCCATCTTTTAAACAGAATTAGAAGAACAAGAGGCCCATGGGCCACATCGCTCACCTGAGCACCAAGGGTAGGAAAAAGTAGAAAATGGCTTTTTATTATAAAGTTTAAATCCAAAAGTAGTCCCATGACAAATCATAGATTTGCTATTTTTTAGAAAATGATTTTTAAAATATTTTCCTATATAATCTTTAAAAACTTTGGTCGGCCATTTTGGCCTCACCCTGGGCCACTGGGGGGATGATTTGAACAAATTTAAATCTACACACTTGAGCATGATTCCATATAAATATGAGGAAATATGGCTAAATGGCTTTGTCATTCTTGAGAAGAAAATTTTTAAAGAATTTTCCTATATATTTCTTTGTAAAACTTTGGTCGGCCATTTTGGCCCCGCCCTACCCCCGGGGGTCATGATTTGAACAAACTTGAATCTATACTACCTGAGCATGCTTCCATATAAATATGATAATAATGGCTTTGACATTCTTGAGAAGAAGATTTTTAAAGAATTTTTCCTATAAATTTCTATGTAAAACTTTGATTGGCCATTTTGGCCCCACCCTACCTCCGGGGGTCATGACTTCAACAAACTTGAATCTACACTACCTGAGGATGATTCCACATGAGTTTCATCTTTCCTGGCCCAGTGGTTCTTGAGAAGAAGATGTTTAAAGATTTTTCCTATGTATATCTATGTAAAATTTGGTGGCCGTTGGCCCCGCCCTACCACCGGGGTCATGATTTGAACAAACTTGAATCTATACTACCTGAGCATGCATCCATATCAATATGATGAATAACGGCTTTGTCATTCTTCAGTAGGAGATTTTTAAAGAATTTTCCTATATATTTCTATGTAAAACTTTAGTCGGCCATTTTGGCCCCGCCCTACCCCCGGGGGTCATGATTTGAACAAACTTGAATCTACACTACCTGAGGATGTTTCCCCATAAGTTTCATCTTTCCTGGCACAGTGGTTCTTGAGAAGATTTTAAAATATGCACCAAATTTTCATTAATTCCAAATGTTCTCCCCTTGAATGAGGGCGTGGCCCTTCATTTGAACAAACTTGAGTCCCCTTCACCCAAGGATATTTTTGTGGCAAGTTTGGTGAAATTGGCCCAGCGGTTCTTGAGAAGAAGTCGAAAATGTGAAAAGTTAACAGACAGACGGACAGACAGACAGACGCCGGACAAAATGTGATCAGAAAAGCTCACTTGAGCTTTCAGCTCAGGTGAGCTAAAAACTGTCTGTCCGATACGACATTTTTGTTGAATATCGATACATTGATACAGCCCTATCACATGCGCATGTCTTACGCAAGATTCAATTCTACTACGTTGAAAATAAAACCGAGGAGAGCCATACCATGGCGCTGCAAGGTGTCGAATGATTTGTATTATGAGGAAAATTTGTATCACAATAGAAGCATTTGAGACTGAGACGATTCATGGTGAAGAGAAGCTGACTAGTAGACTTGTATAAAACTCTAAAGTTAATTTACTTTGTTCTTTTCAATGAAAAGCGAAAATAACGAATTGTGTTCAATGTTGAAAAAATAACGAATTGTGTTCAATGTTGAAAAATAATCAAATTTTCTTTATCGGCTTCTTGCAAATGCCATACGATAGAGTTCAATTATCGATGTCATTAAAATTACAAGTATGCATCGTGTTTCATTCACCTAATGGATATCGAACATCACCAATTAACACCTAAGATACAAAAGAATTGAAATGAATAACGGGTTTATCCGACCAATCACCGTATCTCACGTAAGGGTTAATGACGACAGCGTCCATTCCTTAAAAGTAATGGAGCCGAGGCCCATTACTTTTAAGGAATGGAGCGCTACGAGTATATTAACCCGCGTAAAATCCGCCTTTCTGAATGCTTGTTTTTATTGTAAGTTAATAAATAATAAAGAATATTTATATGATACATTGAAAATACTTTTTACATATTAGTAGTATTATTTATAAAATATAGAAAGAAAAACTAAAAATAGTGTACTGAAGTTAATCTAAACCAAGGTCTCTCAACAGCTTCGTTAGCTCAGTGAAATGAGCTACGGACTGCCACGGTGAGGGTACCGGGTTCGATTCTCATCATGGGTGATCTTATTTTCTTACTGTAAAACTAACCTTTACAATTTTCTAAACTCTTCTCTAAAATTTTCTAAGTTCTTTCCTTGGTAGAGGCACGGAAAGGAGAAAAAGACCATAACAAATTCCGTTTTCAATGTAATTTGCAACTCTCCATTCCTTAAAAGTAATGGAGCGCTCAAACAAAAGAATGACGTCACAGGTGGATTTTACTAAATGATAACAATAGAAGCACCTGTGCTGGAGGTGATTTATGACTAATACCACCACGGTTATAAGAAGTGAGTTACCTTTCCGCTTTTCACCAGTTTCCGTCATACTACGCAACAATCATGTCATTTCAATATCAGTTTTGCGGTTTATTACATACTACCAACTTTGCACTAATGGGACATCTACGAAGCGCGTACACGGTGTTTGAAAACTGCAAATATTGCGGGGCGTCTTTTTTGCACACGGAATTAGAAAACCACATCAGAACGTTTCATGCAGATGGAAAAAGAATGGTTCGTTTTGTAAAAAGAAATTTACTATCATCGGATTTACGAACACCATCAAAGAAAGGTATGATTTTTCCAAATTTTATAATTTCTTACCAATGATAATAGAGTATATTTCATTTCAAACTAGTGCTAATTGTAACGGGGACCGTTACAGATGTTCCCCAAACGCTCCCCAACTCCCTGTTGGTGCCATATTACCTGAAATCTCTATTAAATAAGAAATACTTTATGGAATTTAGACTTAATCAAAGTCTTCCCACTGACCCAGAAATATACAAAATATATTTAAAAATAGGCATTGCACGCGTGTTCATGTGCGTGACATTTATCTTGTCTACACTATCTAAAATTTTAATATACTTAAT
>NW_026939142.1:0-8937 GCF_032062105.1 Saccostrea cuccullata | reverse complement strand
TGTTAAATAATTTTATTTTGTGTATATATTCTAAATATTTCACTAGGATTTCGATAGTAAGGTGTTTAGCAGATTTACCGATGCCACGGGAGATAACTCTTACATCGCAAAATTTCATAAAAACGTCTCTATATTTTGACAGAAAAATACTATCAAAAGTGTTTTGCCCACCAATTTAATTTTTTAAGCTGAAAGACAAAATATTTCTAGATTTAGTTCAGCGTGAATTATAGCCCTGTTAAATAAGTATTGGAAATTACAGTTCTTTGTTTCTGACCTAAATTCAATGGTTTATATAGGGGAATTCAAGAACACGAAACAAAAGGATATTTTACTAGATAAGCAATTTTAAAACAAATCTTCGATTACATTATTCCATTTGGACTACATTGATATTGTTTTCAATAAAATTTCAAATATTCGTCACATTCGATGTGCCGCCTATTAATACAACCCTGCCTGGTTTTTCGGCGGACTACCTCTTAATATTTTGAAGGAGTTGGGGTAATAAAAATTAAATTCAGTTTTTAAGGCACAGGTTTATAAGGCCCCTAATAAGGTGGGTAAAGCATTATCTGCCAAAAGAGAAATTCGGTATTAAGCGTTTCAGTTACAATGGACGCGATATTTAGGGGTTGTCATAAGCCAATTTTATTAGGATATAGGATTTTATACATCCGAAAATCATGTTATATATAACGTCATTTGATAAATAAGAGTAATATTACCTTCATTACAGATGAACAGGTGAAAGTAAATAGAAAGGAAAGAGAAGGCTGATGCATCATGATTACCTTGTCTCTCAACATCCAGACCATACTGGCGAGTCTCAGCTTATCTCTCATCATCTATTACGTCATCAAACGAATACAGTATCGTCTGCCACCAGGTCCCTGGTGCATTCCATTTGTTGGACATTATAAAAGTAACTCGTTTTCAACTTTCAATTTCTCACAATATCATTAAATAATTTCTCCGATTAAATGTAAGTCAGTACAAGTCCAGATATGTTACTGGTGTATACAGAAGAGTTGGTTAAATTTTGAAAAAGAAAATCTGCGTTAGCTCTAAACACCATTATCTGTTTTTGACATGCTTTAATAGCAAATTTATCTACAACAAAGACCATTGACATTTTTTTTTTAAATATTTCTTTTTTAAATCACGTTTCATCGTAACGATCTACTATTATGTCTGAAAATAATTAAATTTTATATTTTAGATTAAGTTATTCAGGGAAACTAAATGTTTTTTTTTAAGCATCGCATAGTTGTACAGAATTAAGACAAAGAGTGGGATTAATTTTAAACTTAATTATGAAAATCTGTAAGATGAAGAACTCAATCTTTTAATATATAAAATAACTATATTGAGATAATTCTAAAAATTAATTCAACCTTTTCAGTCTATACATCAGTTGAAATGCACAAGAAAGTAGCTGAACTGTCCAAGAAATATGGCCCAGTCTTACGCCTGTCATATGGTGAGTTATTTTCTACCAACGATGACGATCCTACATACAGGCGCCCCTGAATCAATTCTAGAACCCAAAATGAGATGAAATCTGTCCATATTCTAATGACTTTACTGACTCTACACCACATTCCATCCTCATTCACATATTTCTGCGAGGAGTAACACAACGATTCGTAAAATTAATTTTTATCCTGCAATGAAAACCTTTCATAGAAGAAATATTACGAGAGCCTGTAAAATGGTTTATTTTAAGATAAAAAAAATCATTTTTAACGCACATTTTTTTGCAATCAAATAGGATCCAGCACTTGGGTTTTTCTAAATAAAAACGACGTTGTTATAGAGGCCTTAGTGAAAAAGAAGGAAGATTTTGCTGGAAGACCTCATTTTTCATCCGGTAAGAATGACGCAGCTCACCCTTTTTTTTAATTTTCAACTTTGATTCCAGCGTACATATTTCATGCAAATATCTCCCTCGCTGCCGTGGAACATGATTCGAAATCTACCATGAAATATCACATTAAGGAACTATAGATATTATATATAGTATAAATACTGAAAAAATAAAGACGGAAATGCTCGGATGGGTATAAAGAGTGAGAAGATTCTTGAGCACAGAAAACCTGGTGTTGTATGAAGCCATGTATCTGATTTATCTGAACATTAAAAACATCCACATCTAAGAAGACATTAGAATAAATATTACTGCAGATCACTTCATTTGCGTGTGATTATTTGGTACAGAACTTCTAAGAAAGTCAAAATTTCGAGAACTTCGGTCATTGCTTTGTCTGAACAATATTGATATAAATATCTATATTTAGACGAAAATGAAATTTTTGTATGCTGGCAGTCTTGCTTTATTATACTAATGTAACACAAGAGAAATATTCTTGTATGTAGTTCTTTTATTCTTGATTTGAATGAATATCAATGGTTATGATGACGATTATGATGACAGTGGTCCTAAAATAAACAATACACAATTGAAAATGATAGTCATAAAAAAATATATGTAAACAAGTACAATATCACCTCTTGACATTTCAATATTAGGAAAAAGTAATGTTCACTTCATTAAGAAATATTTATGACAGTCAGACTTCTATTACACTTTATCATACAGCATATAATCTAAGCAAGAAATAAATATGCAGTATATATAATAAGTAATAAAAAATGTACACAGCTCACAAACCTAAGTAAGGAATACAGTATGGCCGCTTCCGGTCACTGTGACGTCATCACACAAGGACTGTCCACTATAAATACAATCAGGTCTTACTACTCAATTCATACAAACTATACTTACATGTACTTGACAAGGAGCCACTTTTATAGTAAAAATGTTTTGCATTGAATAATCTTTTAAAATCATATATCATCAGGGCATCTATTATTTTTAACCTATAAACATACTTATAAACAAATGACTAGATGGTAACATCAAGACATAATTTCTGACTAGTAATAAACAACTTTCAATCGGGAAATTACGCAGTTGCATATTTCACAAAATATAGAATAATTATTCACTTGTGACATAAGTACCTAGTCTAATATGAATGTAAGACAAAAATATCATTACTCACATATATCAGACAAAAAGGCGTTTAGTACAACACGGCTGACACACGTCTTCACTGGTCAACATCTACTGTGAAAATACCGCCAAAAGATGGCCTACTGTACATTCGGTAAATTGACCAATCAATGGACAGATTCACAAGTGTAAAAAATGAATTATAAAAATTACTTACAGCCAAATACTAACATAATTTCAGTTATTCAAAAAGAATATAAACATAAAAATAATTTTCCTTTTCATAATTCGTAAACTTTATAAAAATTTCAATCTGAATCTCGAACCCGATGCAAAATATACTTTGCCCTCTTACATATTTCCCCCCTTTGTCATTGCTTTCCACAGCAATGAAAAGGTTAAAAAAAATAAAAATTTTCTATTACTAATTCCCTGTGACTGTGTATTTTGTTCTTGATGTAAACGTCATCGTATCTGAAATTTCATTGGTCGACTATTTCTCAGAAAAGGTAAACTGTTCAAGTTGTGAGTGGGAGACATTTCCAAAGAAAAAAAGTTCGCAGGCAAAGTAATTATTTTTTTTAAAAGAGTTATTAAGAGTTTATTTAAGCATTTCTATAAAAATAAAATCTTTTAAACTTTACTTCAGGTGTCAACACATTTGTTTCGAAACAGTATACGTATGTCTTATCCATTTCTGATATTTCTTTCAAAATGGCTGCGCCCATCATAACACAAATGTAGAAATTGTAACATGGCTAAAATTTACAGTATATAGTGCCCGGGAAAGGGATCTTTAAAATCCGGATGGCCAGGGGTCCCTTTTACACAGGCTTGTCACGCCTGTGTTGCTTTTAAAACCGGTTTCGACAAGGAAGACCCAAAAAATCCCCAACGATATAGCCCAAATGAAAAAGAACATTAGAAGTAGGCCCAAATGTTTTTTTTTTTATTTTATACAGTATTGCTGAAACTTTCAACCAGATAATGTGTAAACAAAATTTATACTTTACAAAATAAACAGATGATTTTTCAGACCCCCCCCCCCCCCCAAATTATTTGCCACAATTAATCAGGTTGGGGGAAAAGAAATGGGATATAATAGTCTGTTTAGATATAATATCCCAAATGGGCTATAAATTTACAGTGCAAAAATTGAAAAATTTTATTTTGGCTATAAATATCATAAATCCGATAGGACACTTAAAAAGGAATAACTTTTGGTTGAAAAGTTTTTCCCGTATGCCCATTGTTTAGGAGATTAAACTGGAAGTTCCCTTTAAATTCTTGGGGATAAAAAATTTTCCCAAAATGTAGGGTTGCAGAAAAACTTTCTTACCAAAAGTTATTCCTTTTTAAGTGTTTTATCCATTTATGATATTATTGCCAAAATAAAAATTTTAAATTTTTATGTAAATTTTTAGCCCATTTGGGATATTATATCCCAAACAAAAATATATCCCCTTTGGGCATCCCCAACCTGTTAATGGGATGTTTGAATTAGAATTCATTTAAATGATTATAAATTTTCATTTGCCTTCTAAAGTTTTTTAGCATTAAAATTGAACTACACATAATATCTGATCATTAAATGTTTGCATGGCTATGGCTTTATCTCATCCTATTTTTTGCAGGCAACAGATGAAGGAGTATTGTAAAGCTGTCAAACATTTGGGCCCGTAAAGGGATTGAGCAAAATTTTATAGAACAGCCAGAAAATATACCGACATGTGTAGCAACAAAACCTTACATAAAGGAAAACATTCAAGAACATTTTAAAAAGTTCAAATTATTCAAATCATGATACTAGTTTCTTATGAATTCTATTATAAACTTTACACCTATAATCCGGGTACCTGTAAAGTGCGAAACGAAATAGAAACGAAACAAAACGACTGAAACGAAACGAAATCGGGAAACGAAACGAAATTACGAAACGAAACGAAACCTACCGAAACGAAACGAAATCAAGACGAAACGAAACGAAATCAAAACGAAACCGCCGAAACGAAACAACACTATCAAAATGTTTTGTTTTTTTTTTAATCAAGGTACATCATAACATGTATATAATTATAAATGTGTAACTACATGTGGACTTTTTTTACTTCAAATAAAATTCATGTACTTCAACACGTTAATATAAAATTTAATTACCGATAAATTATGCCCCCTTTCTCAGTCTAAGATGCATTTACATGTTTGCAAGCTGCAAATATGCACGAGCGTACTATGCATGTTTAGTTTCAATATGTGCATCATTTTCTAATTTTTATATCTTACTCTTATTTTCAGTCCTTATTTATCTAGATTCAACATATCTATCAAAATTGATGTGTTACATGTAAAGGCTCGTTTATGTACGGGGTTTTGAAATAAAGTCACTGTACTGTTGTATTGCGAATGTCTTAAAACATAGGGTAAACCAGAGACTCAGAGTATTTAGTATTCCATTCCAAGGTGTCTGGGTTTTTTTGTTCAATTATACATGTAACTCCAACCGAAATCTTGTGTATCCTTTCTACGTACATACGGTCCTATTTTTATCGAGGTAATTTTGGAGGAAGAAGGAGTGGTTTGCAATAAAGAGGCTTGACCATAGACGTCTTAAACGATTTAACTGACAAGTAAAAAGTCTCTCGAAGCGAACGATGTCATTTTTAAGTAGGTAAATTATTCAGTAAGATATTAACAAAATATGACATACGTGTCGGAAGCGGGGGGAGGGGGGGGGGGGGGAGCCCCATCCCCACTTTCTTGCAAAGATATATATTACATAGGAATTGAAAACTGGGGTTTACCTTTTTTTGGTTAAGCCCCTCCCCAACTTTCAATTTTCCTTCCGACGCCTATGTAAGAACTTGAAGCGAAACAATTGCCTGTGGTGCTTGAACTATATAAATTTCATATGAAGTAAAAATAGACCATATAAACATTCTGAAAGTTTTGTTTGTTTGTTTGGCAGGTTTGTTTCTTTTCGTTTCGGTAGGTTTCGTTTCCTTTCGGTAGATTTCGTTTCTTTTGGGAGATTTCGTTTCGTTTCAGTTCGTTTCGTTTCTATTTTTTCGCACTTTACAGGTACCCCCTATAATCCTGTGTAATAAATTGAGATTCACAAATTCATTTTTTTCTTGTTTATTGATATTTAAAAGTCATTTCTTTAATCAATGTATTGTTGTCCAAATTGAAATCTAAATCAGATACTAAAAAGCACAATGATATGAATGTAATTTAGAAATTCTGACGTTTCTTTTTCTTTCTTTTTTTTTTTTTTTGGTTTCTTTTTTTTTTAAGTCAGTCAGTTTATTTAAAGACTTTGTGGAATATCCCAAAAAACCAAAGTTTAAAAAAATGTAGCTCTATTGGATTTTTAGTTTTTGAGCCAAAGGCTCAAAGAGCTAATGCTATGGCCATTTGTGCGGTGTGCGTAAACTTTTTAGAATATGGGCCATAACTAAAAACCCCTAGGCCAATCAATACCAAATTTGTCACAGGGTATCCTTGGCCCAAGGGCTACTATTTATACTAAAATAAGGGTTGGGACCTTTAAACAAGGGGAGATAATCAGGAAAACAAAACCAAAATCCGGTTCAAAAAAATTTCTTCTCCAGAACTACCAGGCAGATTTTCACCAAACTTACATACAAGGATCAGGATATGTCGAAGATTAAAATTTGCAGGGGGAATTTACCCTGGGGCAAAGGGCGTGGTCTCAAGGTCACTTCAAAGTTGACCTAAATTTACAATTAATAAAAACTGTATATTTTGCTTACTATAAGGACTAGGATCATCAATTCTTGTAAGTTGTTAAATTTTGCGGGGGGTTTTTTTTCAAATTGATTTAAGGCATATTTTGGACACTTTAAGGCCATGATCATCAAACTTTGTCAGTTGATGCATCTTGGGGCCCCAAAAAAGGTAACTTAAAAATAGGTCACCATGACCTCTTTTTTAACTTTATGACTTATCCTTTTAAAAACATTAAATCCCATTATTTCAGACACTGGGAGGTTTAGAATATCAAATCTTGTACTTTGATGCATCTTGGGACCTTAAAACATATTTATGAAAAAATAGGTCACTGTGACCTACTTTTTTATTTTTCCAACATTTGTTTTCAAATTGTTTAAAAAGCATATTTTGATTACCTTCAGACCTACGATTATCAAACTTGGTAGAATGCTCTTGGTTTTAAAAAAGTCGACCAAAATGTAGGTCACGATGACCTATTTTGACATTTTATGGCTATATTTAAGTATTTAGGTATTTTTTGGTTAGAATCATCAACCTTTGTGAGTCGATGCATATTTGGTTTTGGAGAGTGACGACCTAAAAGTAGGTCACGGTACCTCTTTTAATTTTTTTGGTTTATTTAAGTATCTCCGGTACTTATTGGCTTAGAATCATCAAACTTTGTGAGATGATGCATCTTGGGTTTTCGGGATGAGCCCAAAAAGGGAGGTCATGGTGACCACTTTTTTAATTTTTTTGGCTATATTTAAGTATCTCAGGCACTTATTGGCTAAGAATCATCAAACTTTGTCAGTTGAGGCATCTTGGGTTTTGGAGAATGTCAAAAAAAACAGTGACCTACTTTTGAATATCTCAGGTACGTATAAGTTAAAACATCAAACTTTGTCAGTTTAGGCATGGGTTTTGGAGAATGTCGACCAAAAAATAGGTCACAGTGACCTACTTTTGAATATCTCAGGTACGTATAAGCTTAGAATCATCAAACTTTGTCAGTTTAGGCATGGGTTTTGGAGAATGTCGACCAAAAAAAAGGTCACAGTGACCTACTTTTTTTAAACTAGGTACGTATAAGCTTAGAATCATCAAACTTTGTATGTTTAGGCATGGTTTTCGGAGAACGGGAAAAAAGAGGTCACTGTGACCTACTTTTTACATTTTATGGCTATATTTAAATTTAACTTTTTGGCTCGGAATTATAAACTTTGTCAGTTGAGGCATCTTAGGTTTTCATTGGATGTCCAACAAGAAGTAGGTCAAAGTGACCTAATTTTGAATATCTCAGGTACTGATTGGCTTAGAATCATCAAATTTTGTCAATTTAGGCATTAAGGTTTGAATAAGTACCAAAAAATAGGTCACCGTGACCTACTTTTTACATTTGATGGCTATATTTAATTATCTTTGGTACTAATTGGCTTAGAATCTCAAACTTTGTCAGATAATGCATCTTGGGTTTTCAGAGAATGTTGACCAGAAAATAGGTCATGGGGATACTTTTTAATTCTCAGATACTTATTTAATTAGAATCATCAGTCTTTGTCAAAATGTTTTGAGTCCTCAGAAAATTTCAATGAAAGGTAGGTCACTATGACCTACTTATGGTATTTTATAATTATATTTTTTTCGTCTTAACTGGGTAAATTTATCAAACTTTGTAAGTTGATGCATTTTGGGGTTTTGAGTTGGAGGCTTCTAATAGAAGTGATAAATTGTACAATTTTCAGAAGAGCAATTCAAGGCCCTTGGGCCTTTGTTTTTGATAAAAGTTGAGCAAAAAGTTGGAACTTTGTGCTTTAATCTATGGTAACAGCTTTTATTTCATAAAATACAATAAAACTTGTTTAGTATGACAACAACATGACAACAATATTGCGAGTTTATGGATGTAGAGAAGTTTTTTGGATCCCCAGCTCTATAGATTTAACAAATTCCTTATAAATTTTTATAATTATGGGGCCACAATAAGGAATCCAAGTTTTAAATTGAAAAAGTAGGAAAAATATATGTAAATTTCTTCTTATGGGGCCCGAAAAAGAAAATGAACTGAAACTTATGTGGATGCATTATGGGATAGAGTTGATTCTATATGTTAAAATCATGACCTCCAGGGTAGGACAGAGCCACAATGGGGAATCCAAGTTTTAAATTGATTTATACATGTATTT